>NW_009192271.1:0-38334 GCF_000690835.1 Fulmarus glacialis | reverse complement strand
CGAGCAGGGGAGTCCGTCCCGAAACCCAGCAGCTAAAGCTCTTTTGTCCCAAAGCATCCCCGCTGCTGGCTAAGCCCTCTTCCTCAGTGACTAAAACCAGGGGGGCCACCTTTTTGACTCAGAAATTTTAAAGGGGAGCAGCCCCCTCTGAGTGGGTGCCTTTTGCCTTGCCCGCACGAGACCAAGCCCGCTGCAGAGACCCGCTGGCAAAGCAATGAGAAAAGCCCATGGGGAGAAGCAGCACTGGCCTGCGAGGGCCCCCACGCAGGGACAGGGACAGGGCTGGGGCTGGGGCTGGGGCGCTCCCCTGAGGGGGTACAGCTGCTGGAAGGGGATGAAGCAGCATCCATATGCTTTTAGCAACAGACACAGGACTTGAATCAATAATACAAGAAAGCCTGTGGTCGGCGGCATTTCTGGCCACAGCAGATGGACCACCATTCAAGGAAGGGTTTGAGGCTTCCTCTGCCTGAGGGGATTTTAAACCACATTCCCACATTTCAGGCAAGTACCCTCATCTCTCTCTGGCCTGTAGGTCCCTGTAGAAACTGCAGCGTTGCACAGCCAGGAATAATAAGGCTGGTAGGAAACAGCAAAAAGCATGACTTTTGTAGGGTACTCAGCTGGGCAGGGGCTGCCCTGGTGTCTACACCCAAGAGCATCTCCGTCCGTGATACTCATACCTCAGCTGGTTATGACCCTGCGCTACCTGATCTAACTTGAGGTTGGATTTCACTTTGAAGTTCGCCCTGCTCTGAGCGGGGGTTGGACTAGATGACCTCCAGAGGTATCTTCAAAGCTACATTATTCTGTGATTCTATGTTTCTATCACTGGTTTTTATCCAGTTACTGTTTCATGTAAAATCCCTCAGTGAAGTCCCCTAGCCATTAGGTACAGGCATGTTCCTTCTTGCCTGTTCTACCTCTGCCTCCATAAATCTAAGGAAGCTCAGCTGTGGAGGTACAGAGTCCTCAGCAGGTTTTTAGCTAATGCATAAAGATTAAAAGCTACTACAGTCGCCAGTAAAGGCAAGACTCTCAGGGTCACTCTAAATTAAGTAAAAGCTCCATTAATTTGATCAAAGAACTAAATTATACATTATAGCGATTCATATAACATAGGATTATTTAGTTCTGTATAAAATTTTGCATGGAAATCCACTTTTTTCTGGTACCTTTCAGCAAATAGAAATAACTCCAGCATATTAGAGATAATATAAAAGTGTATTTAATCACAACAAAAAAGACATTAGTGTATTATTTGGGTATGAACACAGGCAGATAAATGTAATTATATACAAAAACATTTTATTAAATGAAGCCTGAAAAATAATTACATTTATTGTATCTTTTAATGACAAATAGATAAATTAAAACTATATTTGAATATTGATTTAAACGTGTTAGTTTTTTATCCATTAGGTTTAGATATGGAGGGGTACAGTCAGCACTCATTATATAATCAAAGATATAAAAAATATACATTAACTCAGACACTGGAAAACAAAAATGCTGATTTTTTGACATTTTTAGGGTGAAAAGGGTTATGCTTTTTAAAAAAATATTTTCAAAAGTGTGTCCTGTTTTCAAGCCGTATTTATTTTCCATACAGTAACAAGTTCCACAGTGTGGTGCGTTCTTCAGCAGATGAAAATATTTAGTATGTTAAATTTATGGCCAAGGGCAAAAAGCTGAACTTGGGAACCTATTTAAAGTGCAGTGGAAGTCTGTAAAGATAACGATGGGGTTTTTTTGGAGTTGAAAGCAGTGAAGCCTCAGACAGTAATATCTCAATAACAAAGAGCTAATACTTTGCTGCAGAGGCTTTCTCAGCAACAGTTGGTCCATTTTTGTCATTACGTCTAATCAAGTCCAGTCTTGCCTCAGCCTCCTCAGCCAGCAGACATCCAGCACTTAAATATAACCGTATGTGTCCAGCGCGACTACAAGCGTCCTAACGCGCTCCCGGCTCTGTCCTCCCGCCTCCAGCTGGCCCCGGACCCCGGGGTGTCACATTCCAGGTTTTATCTGCTGAACGTGCGCGCCGATGGCGCGTGAGGCTGCCGTTCGCTGGAGGGCTCGGGGAAGGGGCGCGGGGGGGGGTATCGTCCCCGGGCAGCAGCGTGCCCTCTCCGAGCCCAGCCCCAGCCCCAGCCACCTACGATGGGAAGCGCCACTGACCCTAGCCAAAAAGCGCCCGGAGTCAATACGGGCTCGGGCTCCCAATGCAACCAGATTTCTTCAGATGTTCACAGACTTCTTCATGCTTCCATTTGTCCCCTGCTGCATGCAAACAGCCACGTGGCAGCTTTCGCCTGGATGGAAGGCCAGCCGGGAGGCCGGCCGTGGCTGCCCGGGCCTGACCCTGACCCCGCTGGCAGCCAGGCGTGGGAAAAGCCCCTCCTGCCAGGCTGAGGACAGCGTGTGCCTCCTGGTGCAAGGGGAGACAGGAGGGAAGGGCCGGAGGCAGGAGCTGTCTGAAGTGCTTTCTGCAATTACACTGGAAAACTCATTAGCATGAGTCAATGGCAGAAAATTAAGAAAACGCCAAGGAACAAACAGGACCCTCCATTAACACACAACAGGTTTCAAAAGGTAAACAGCCTTGTTCATAATTTGCTGAGGTTTTAATGTTGCCCACATGGCTTAACGCTCTTGATAGGATTCCTACTTTGAGCTGATAATTAGAATAAAGACATTAAATTACCCATATTGCTTATTAATTATGTCCAGGCACTGGAATTCCCGTTGTGGCTTTTGAGAGATTTTAATGCAAATTTTAGTGAATAACATCCACTACCCTGGCGGAAGCAGAAGGGGATGAGCCTTTTCACAGCTGGGGTGGGATGTAGGGTTTTTGCCAAAGTCCCCATCCCCGTGACCTTTCCCAAAAAG
This sequence comes from Fulmarus glacialis, assembly GCF_000690835.1. Classification (NCBI taxonomy): domain Eukaryota; kingdom Metazoa; phylum Chordata; class Aves; order Procellariiformes; family Procellariidae; genus Fulmarus; species Fulmarus glacialis. The sequence continues at coordinate 35,439 of NW_009192271.1, read as the reverse complement.
CGCTGAACTGCCCGTAGGAGTGATGTGGCGTCCAGCACAAGTGACAGGGGGAGGGATGACCTGGGACTAATAATCACCTTAAGGCCACTTCTCCGAGCCCATGTGATATTGCTCCAGCTGGGGTCAAGGGAGGCACTGAAGCTGTTGTGAAATAACATCTCCATATAGCGAGTTGTATATTCAGTTATGGAACAAAGGCCTTGAGAAGGTGGTTCTGCAAAGAAGCTTTTAGGGTTGTAGTTTCCCTTTTGGTGCAATGATCTCTAGTAATATTGGGGAGAACAGAGATGGGCAGAGAGCTCTGCCGTCTCTGCCTTGCCTCCCTTTTACACCAAAAACCTGGAGGACCAGGTGCACCTCTGCCATGGAGGCCAGAGGGCTAGCTCTGGGGTGGTCTGGGCAAATAGATACGTGCCTACGCTATGAACAAGTCAAGATGTGATTTTAGTGTGGAAGCAGGGGGGATGAGCAGTGCACTAGGGAAGAGGAAGGAAAAGCTAATCCACCTCCCCTTTCCAGCGCTCCCTCCAGTGCTGTGCCAAAGACGGGCAGGCAGGAGAGACTTGTTGGGAAGAAAGGGCAGTCGGTCGCTCCATACTCCTCCCCTAGAAAGGAAGCTGAGTTGCTAATATTATTTGTATTTATTGTATTTATGTGGCACTGAGCTCATCTTTGAGACATCTGGGCCCAAGAACAGTAATTAAAATGAACAACTGTTGACAGCAGTTGTCACAAATTGAACAACTGGCATAAATCAAACTGCCTGGAGTCTCAGCCGTCTCTCCCAAGGAGGGGATAAATACCATCCAGCCAAATTAAGAAAGCACTGTGGAGAGCAAATGCTTGTGGCACAGAGTCAAAAACATGCCAGTGCCAGGCTCTGTTTGGGTTCTGGAGGAGCAAATCCCCCAGCCCAGGTGCCCTCCTTGAAGGATGCCTGTCTGCCCCCTGCTCACCCCCATCCTTACCCCCGCTCTGATTCCAGCTGTGGCACAAACAGAGCAAGCTTTCTGGCAATAGGGAAAGTTAAAAACAGCAAGAAGCTCTGTCTGATGGTGGAGTTTGCATTACAGGCAAATACCACTGGCTCTACTGCATATTTGAAGATAGTTAAAGCACAAACCAAACCAAAACCCCACCCAAAACCATTTGAAATCCAGACTTAGGATGTATTATAAATACCCAACAGCAGCCAAGCTCAGTAAAGCAAAGATCCATCTATAACGGATCTCTAAACTCAATATCCAAAAGCACCCGTTTAGGGAACAGTGTAAATACGGGAGAAGCAGATGTGGTGCCATCTTCCAAGCACTCCCCCAATCTCTGACCATTTGCAGCTCAGAGACATTTAAATGGCAAAGCTTGAGAAAACAAAATCTAACTTAAAACAACCCTGTGCCAATCAGATATTAATTACAGATCGAGTCCTTGGGACATACAAAGCCATGTAGCACCCTCATTTGTTTCTTAGAAAACTGATAGATTTCCTTTACTTAGACCAGGGTCCAATTTAACACCAGATTCCACTTATAATTAACAGTTGCTTTTCTAGCCCCTTCAAAAGGTTTTGAGGTTGGACCCAGGTGGGGGTCCTCCCCATCACCTTCCCTTTGCTTCACACAGCTGGAAACACATGAGCTTTTCTAAAAAGGGGCAGCCAGAATTGCCCTGGTGCTGAGACTCTTCTGCACCCTGCTGGGTCACCACAAAATCAGGGCTGAATAAAAGCCAGCAAAGACACCCCCAGCAGAGCTGCCCGGCCCTGGGGCCCTGCATGACCCCGGGCCAGCTGGACAGAGCGGGCTACAACACGTCCCCAGCCCCAGCGATGAAGGTGGGACAGCAATGCAGGGTATTATTTCAGGAAGCTCCCCGGCTCGGGCGGCGCTTACTCACAGGGCGCGTTCCCGAGTTTTGCATTCATGTGGCTGCAAATAGGTGCAGGAGTTCGTGCCTCATCGCATAGCTCCAGGAGCGGGGTCGGAGGTGCCGGGAGCTGCATGTGGGACACATGACAACAACTAGGGCAAGAGGCATAGCAGCAGATCGAACTTTGCTGCCCACGGCTGCGAGCCCCGTTCCCCTCAGCAGCATTTCTGATGCTCACAAGAAGCCCTATTGGTGCGTGCTCTGCCGCTGCCTAGGCAAGCAGCTCCAGGCTGGCTTGGACCTTCAGACCTTTTCCTTTAAGGCTGACTCGGTTGTTTTACAGGGGTGCTAAAAGGAGTGAGGGGCCTCGCTTGCCAGTATTTGTTCTCCTTTCCTTGCTCAGCAGCACCCATCTTCACCTCTGCAGACCTGAGATAGCTCCCTGTGTCTGGATTCAGAAAAACTTTGGTTTTCTGGTTTGTCTCAAAGTGGTATAAAGGAGCAAAGACTGTGCGCATGCAACCTTTCAAATAATGTTTGCAGCTTTCTTCTTACCCTTATTTATTATGTGTTTGGCTCCAGTTGTGGGTTGGGGCACCATTATACCAGGCACCACGCAAACACAGAACAGAAGGACTGCCGGTGACTAGAAGAGCTTGCCATCTAAATAGCATAAATCACTGCCGTGATGGTACGTAGAAAAAAGTGCTAATTCATGCTGGTGTGCTCCCAGCTGGAAAAAGAGAAATGGGTAAGCTCTGCTTATCTTCTCATAGCCTCAATCACAGCCTTGCACAGTTTCCAGTGGTGATCCCTTGAGGTTCGTCTCAGCCACATCCCTTGCTGGTGAATAAAATACTGGGTAGTGCATATCTCCTCCAGACAATCCCGCTTGAGCGACATATAATTGTAACAGCGCTTTTCTAGCACAGAGAAAGCCTATGCTTACTGGAGGGATGATTTGGGTTTGGCTCTTGGTCTTCAGGATTTGGTCTTATTAATGGAATTCAGGTGGAAATCATAAACTTGCTTTATTTGGAGTGTGAGAGATGTGTCTTGAAAGGCAGTAATTGTGTCAGAGCTTTACTTTTGGTAAGCTAAAGTAAACAACAGTCTATCTAGATGGATATGATGTCCAAGTACTTTCCAAGCACAGGGGCTGAGATGCTGGCTCTGCCTGCTTTGTTTGCACTGGCCAGTATAAAACAATCTGCATACCATAATCTGAAAGGAAAGGTCAGCCCAAAGGTCACAAGTTTTAAGGGTGCTACTTCAAAGACATTTATCTCCTTTACAACACCATTAAGTCCCTGGTAATGGTCTATTGTCTTTCATCATCTCAACCTCTTCACCTGCGTGTTTACGTTCGGCCAAGCCTCCCGATGCGGGGCGTGGGGTAAGCAGGTGCTCGGTGGCTCCTGCTTGACGGAGCACACTCCATGTTATTTGAGAAAGTGGCAGGCTGTTACGAGACTATCAAACCGTAACCTCAGCCATCCTCTTCCCCCTTCCTGCAGAAACCAGTAGTTAAATCCTGCAGGTTTCAACTGTTGTTTCTGATCCAGACCTTCTTGCCTTTTTTGATTGGACTCTTCAGGCTGGGATCTCCACCGAGGTGGCTCCTCCACGATGACTGGTCCCTGCTGTTTCCCTGTCATGCCTCTCTCACCCCACTGCTGCTGGAGGCTGAGTTTGCTTGTCATACCCAGGGAGCATAATTGCTCCTCTTCTCTTGATCCTCTTTTTCATGATGTAAGATGGAAGCCAAACCCATCACCTCTATTAGCCTATAACCCCTGAGGCAAGATCTCGTCTCCTTGCTGCAGTAAATCAGATACTGTCCCATTGACTTCAGTGTGCATCACTACAGCAAAGTCCATCAGCTGAATATCCAAACCAAGCTCTTTCCTAAAGACTTTGGTGATGCCTCCCAGGGTTGTTGTCACCCGAATAAGTGCCTCCTTCCCATGGGCACCTCCTTCGGGTTGCTAGAATACCTGAGGCACAAAGTCAGAGAGCACTGTGGTAAGTTCCCCTGGATTGAAAAATTCAAATACTTCTTTCTTCTGCTTTCTTTTTCACTGAGGTGCACCATACCTAAATGCACACAACCTGGTCATGCCCACAGGACAAGGTTTAATCTCTTTACACCCACAGCATCCTCCGGGAGCCCCATAGTATTTGCAGCTTTGGGGAGAGGAGACTTGTCTCTCCACATTTGCCATTGCTGCACTGAAATGCTGTGACAGGGAAAGGATCTTTTTCATTCTCAGCTCTCTTTGGCTTCTAATTGACAGAAACTCGCTGCCTGTCAAGAAAGGGAAGGTGGGATAGGTGGGTGGTGTGAAGAGGTAGGAACCATGTGGAGCACACTGAGCATGGGGTCGTGCTGCTGGATGAGGAGGGCTGCTGAGCTCCCAGGCCAGGTGGGAAGGAGAAACTAGAGCCCCAGGTCTCAGCCAAAGACTGATGGATGCAGCACAAGGAGTTGCTCAAGAGCACGCGCACAAGCACGGCCAGATGCAGAGACTAGGGCCCTTCCTACGGTCTTGAGGCTTTATCAGGTTTTATCAGTTGTTATCAGTTGTTATCAGTGTTTGTTTTTTTTTTTTCTAAATATCATATATTTGATCACAAATTTTTTCTTAAATTGCTCCTCGGTCTCTTTCCAGTAGTGGGGGACATTTTACAGGTTTTTCTAGGAAGAGTTTGTAAGTGCAGTTTCCACTTAAAAGTTTCCCATACAAGTTCATCTTCCACACACTTGTAACTTAACTGAACCTAAATGTTTGGGCTGAAATTTCCCATGCCACGTTGAATTAGCTAGGAAAATATTAAAATTATGTGATCTGGACTTTTCTATCAATAAGAAAGTAAGAAAGAAAAAGTATCCTTCGCTCATGTCAAAAACCAAGAGAAGGTTTATAGCTCTCTCCTGGATGAATTCTAGCACTGTTGCATTTGGTCCTCCCGTCTGAAAATTACTTAAGGGCTCAGAATATGCCTTTTCCTGTTCCCATGCAAAGGTAGTCAAATTTGATGAAGGTGCGAGCTCCTGAAAAAGTTCAATTTGCCATGTCTCAGTAAGGTTTGCCTGAAGTTTGGCAGCTCTTATCCCAAGTGTTCTGCTTGCCCCGAACATGACTCAGCTCAAGCAGGGAGGGTCTGAGCAGGGCTTTTTCTGAAATGGCTTCTTCAGGTCCTGATGCTTGCTGTTACACCAGGCACGGCATGGAAGGCAGAGAGCATCTCTCTCGTGCTCCCAGTGCCTCCTGGTTAATGCCCCAGCGGGTGCAGGAAGGGGTGCAAAACAGGCAGCGAGGAACATAAAGGTGTTGGAGAGTGGGAAAGAGCAGCTGGACAGAATTCATTCTGGTGGGTGGTTGGGAAGCAGTGGCTGGAGCAGACCCAGGCTGAAGAGACAGGAAGGATGATGATGGCGAAGTATCTCCGACACACTAGAGCACCTATTTTCTCTAGACCTTTGGCTTTTGCTTTTGCATGCTCTCCTGCTGGCAAGTGAAACCTTTGGCAAAAAGCTGATGAAAAGCCAGAATTCCCAGCCTGCAGGGAAGTCCAATGACAGGAATTTTTTTTTTTTTTTTGGTTCCAAACTGGGATGAATATCTGAAATACTGAAATATTTGTGCTGGGCAATTTTTTTTACAGTGGTGTCCTTAATTCTAGCCTTTCTTAACCTTTAACTCATTGGCTTTGCTGCATTATGTTCTTTTCATGTATAATTAGTGCATACATTTATACAAAATATGAAACAGTATGTCTTAAGAAGATGATGTGTGATAAACACACCCATGCATGTGTCTGTATCTCTGTATATTGCATAGCCATAGAATGTTAGTTTCCATCTATCCCACAGGTGAGGAATATTATATATTACATATTATTTTTACATATTTCTGTTATTCCCTGGAAATATATAAACTGTTTGGGGTTTAATTACTCTAAATGCTAGGTATTTGTTTATCTAAACTCTATACAAGTAGATCCGTGTGTATATATGAATATGTAGTTACCGGAAGTTTGAAAGGAATTTTATAATTCTGATATCTCTTTTGCTGGAACTATAATTTGACCAACCATATACTGTAGATGTATTTATTTATTAGCTGCATTATCAGGCCCTGATTTTGGAATTGAGTTTTCCTGTGTGGATTCTTGTGGTCACACACTCCTATTTGCAGGCTGAGGCCGTAAGTAACAGCCTGTTTTTCATCTCTTTAAGGCAGCTTGCATTTTAATGGGAACAGCGCAGGAATGTTTTCAGTTCGCTCTTCCTCCTCCTTGCGTGGGTGGCTTCGCTGAAAAGCTAAGTGTGCCCAGGTTCTCAGCTGGCAGAAGGTGGAAAAACGCCAAGAAATTCAAAGGAGTCACACTGAACTTCACCAGCCAGGAACTTGCCCCATAATTTTTATTTTAGGCAGAAGAGGGAGAGTAAACATTTCCACGGGCCTGGAAAGAAGAACTCCTTTCTACGTGCTTATTACATGCTCCAAGTGGACATTTTTAGAAATTAGTCAGTAGTTGCTTCAAAAGTGAAAAACTAGCTGATTCTGCAGTTCTGTGCCAGCACACTCACCAAACTAGTATAGTTCATAACTCATTACACGGAGTGAGAATTCTGCACTAGCTCGACAAAAAGTGGGAAAATGTGTCTAATGGGATTTTTCCCAGAAATTATGAGGCTCCTACTTGTTTTGCTTAATTTGGCTTCTCATCCAGCCCTCCCCGCTGCCCCAATCTGTACTTCTCCCATCCAGCTAACAAAGCTGATTATAAAGCCTGATGTGGTTGGTCTGGGACAGGCATGTTGAAAGTGAAAATAATTGTGTTGGGTTTTTTTTTACAAAACCAAACCCCAAACTGACCTGTTCTCAGAGGCCCTGGCTGCAGGGAGTTGGGGTCAGTTGCCAGGTGCCTGCCACACAAATACTCACTGCCGTATGACTTGTGGGGGGACCCAGTGCAAGCTCCATGCTGGACCAAGTCTTCCTTTTCCATGTTTACCGACCCCTCTAAAAATGTTATTCAGACTCTCTGAACTAATACTGAGCTATGAGAAAATAGGGAGAAGTCTGCTATTGACATACTGACAATGTTCATTGCAGTTACCCAGGTTGGAACAGCAATAAAGCAGTGTTTCTGGAGTTGTTCCTCACAAAGGGATTTGAAATACCTGATTTCCGAATGATTTGAATTTACCTCTGATGCTACGTTCTATCTTTGGTGGATTTTTTTCACCAACAAGACTAAATCAACCGATACCATGTATTGACACCAGTTCTACCATGCCTGCCTACTTGGTTCCCAGATTTCATATGATCACCTACAGTGGAGGTGGACTATCTGTTTAAGAGAATACCCCATTTTTCCTTATGTTGTGTATACAGACAGTTTTTTGCAGAGCTTCCTTTCTTTTCAAGGATGATCATCCCTGGGAGCGCTGGACAGTGAGCTATGTATATGGACGTACGACACAACGTGTGTAGTTTTTAAACTGCTTGCACCATAGGTAATTTCTAACATTTCTAAATGACCATGTTGTTTGATTTCAGTGAGGTATCAAGAGGGCTGTGTTACATATTAACTGACTGAAAATCAGGCCCAGGTTTCATGCCATGCCTGTGATACAGATTTCTTTGGGGGAGAGTGGAGAGGAAGACAGAGACTGAGGGTTTTTGCTTGACTGTCTGCTGCAGTACAGATACCTCCTCCCTTCCCCATGCTCTGCCTCAGTTTCCCTCTGGCTGACACCAGAGATACGGGGAGCACTCGCCTCCATCGCTGCTGCAGCTCTCACTTGCATCCTGCACCCCATTTTTGGGGAGCCTAATGTCCCCATCTGTCTTCCAGGGAGTTTGGGGCAGGGCTGCCCATGACCCTGTACAGTGCGTGTGAGGTGTAGTTTTAAATACTCTGAGAGATTCAAATAAACTGCCAGAAACAGTGGATAACCAATTACAGAAGTGCCTGAACATGAGGGCAGGTGAAAACATGCCTGGTTTTAGATGATTTCAGTTCTTCAGATAAAAGATATTTTCCTCTCTCTACATAATTATACTTCAGATAAACAGGGTTTTGGGCACAGATTCCTTATCTAACATGGACAAATACACTATCTTGCTATATATTATCAGATACAAACCTCTTCCTAGTTGTACACTGAGTTCATGTTTTGAGATGTCACTAAGTCTAACCCTGGCATTTCAGAAGCCTGCGTAGGCAAAGATATTTAAGATGTCTTTTGTTCTGGTGAGACCTGGGGGGCTGGTGCTGGGTGCCCTGGAAGTCCCCAAAGCAGGGTTTATTTCTATGCCAGGCCCCTGAGCACGGGCCACGCTGGGAGTGCCAACAGTCCTCAGATGCAAAAGGAAGAGAGAGGGAGAGGGGAGATACTGGAAAATTAATAACGAGCTTGGGTTTTCATATTCTGTGTTTGGCTGGTGTGCGAGACGTGATGTCAGGGAGAGAGCTGGAGATGTGTGTCGCCTGTGACGGGGAAGGCAAAGGCGAAAAGAAAGGGGACAGTCCATGACATGGACTCGTAAACATCTAGCTCTGTCTCCCGAAAATGCAGTAGAAATATTTTGTAGGAGAAAAGGTAAGGATGAGCCATTTGGATGCTTGCACGCAAGAGCTTTTTGAATAGAGCCGGCTTTTAGAGAAAAGTGTGATTTATTTGAAAGTAATGAGTGAAACCGAATGAGATGTCTTGACACTTGCCAGTTCATAAGCGAGCAAAACCTATGGAACCTGTTGGACATCTCTCCCAGAACTAGTAATATAAGAATAGATGTTCATCCTTAGATTGAGAGACCTACATTCACAACGAGATTTAGACATCCCACAAAATCAATGGGAATTAGATCCCCAGATGCCTCTAAGAATTTGGTGTAATTAGTTCCAGGAAAACATTGCCCAGGCTATTTTTCCCTGCTATGCACAGTACTGAAATGCAAGCAGAGATATTCTAGAGCAATTGTAGAAATCAGACGCTTTTGGATCTGTGTCAGTAAGGTTTTCTTTCTAGTTTTGCTCAGGTCAGAAGAGATCAGAGATGGGGTGGGAATCTACAGGGCTGAGTGATGGTGAACACTCTTTAACTTGCTGAAAACACTGGGAATGGAGCAAGTACAGACGCAAGTCACAAATCAGCGGGTGACACAAGCCAAAAGTAGTTTTTAAAGGAAGGCAAACAAGCCTGGTTCTTAATGAGGCCACAGATGTTACTTGAGATTTTGCTCCAGTGACTATCAAGACCGCACTAGCATTACACACAGATGTTACACCAAATGATCTTGGGAAGTGGGGGCGTGATGTCATTGGGGGGTTTCAAATCTGGAACACATAATCAACTTATCTTTGTTCTGAGAGCTCGCGTTATAGCCCCCCAGGCTCGTTCAGATGTCTGTTTGCATAGGAAGTGCCCTGAGGAGAGATCCTGTTCCAGGACACAGATAGCTATGGTGACAGTCCAACATACCTGTTGTTTAAGTTTCTCCTTACGAGTGGCTATAACATATTATGGAGAAGAATTATGGTTGGGTAGAAAGAGGATGAATGGTCTAACTCCCTGTCCGGTTCAGAAAATATATTGTTTCCAGAGGAAACCTAGAGAGTGTGTAGAGTCGAAGCTCTCCAAGGCAGGGCGATCATCTAGATATTTGCTGAGTAAATCACCTAACAAAACTGTGTTGTATTCATAACAATGAATATTAGTAGTGAGTAGTAGGGTGGTGTTTTAAAGGGTTTTTCCTCTAATTAATACTGTAACATTTTACCTTGGCAATGATTTGTTTTTTTCTCTGCCCATAACGCTTTGTCGCTGACTTGAACCTCGTATTTTGTCTAGCTGAAAAACCTCCTTAAGTGCTTCTTAAAATAGCAATTGGCTCAGATACTCATCACATTTCTGCTTTTGCTAGGTGAATTTGAAGGGAATAGAAAAACAACAGCCATTTCTATTATTGGATGTTTCTTCTGAAAATAAAACTCATGCTCGATACCCTAATCCTGAAGCCAGCATGGCTACTGTCTCACTTGATTCCCACTGAGCACATATCTAAGTGCCTTTCTGAGTCAGCGCATTATAAAACAGGCCTTGCAAGGAGCAGGGAGAACGGTGATAGCTCTAACAACTCCTCTTCATCTTTTAAACAAAGCATGTGGGACCAGTGATCCAATACCAGACATATAAAAATCTCATGTTTTATCTATAGGAATATTTTCCTACAGAGTTGAAGGATGAGTTAGGGCTTTATAAACATGAGTAGACTTCAATTATTTTCGTTTCCTTGTATGTAAAAGTAAAATAAAATGAAGTTGATTTGATCTCTTAGAAGCTTCAAGGGCAAGAAAGGTTATGAATGCCACAAACCCAGTCTGGGCAGCACATGAACGAAAGGCCTTGTATGGTGTGGCAAAGTGTTTTAGCTTATCTTCATTGCTTCTTCCAGAAGCAGAGGTATTGTGTTGGGCCATCATGACTAGATGTGAAGGGTAAAATACAGTTCACCTTTCCTTATCAGCAGGGACTCTTAACAGTACTGCTCAGGAAAGACCCTATGCAGATCAAGATTGGCAAAATTTGGCTCAGAGTACGAGGGAGCAGTGCTTTATCTCTGCAGAGAATGACTCTCCAGGCTGACTGCACTGAGCAGTGCTCTCCCAGACAGTATTAACTTAAATCTCCATGCCTTTGACCTCATAAAAACAGGGGCTTATAAATAGCTGGAGCTGTGCTGTTGCAAGGAAGAGGAGCTGCACAGAGGACTGCAGCTGGGCAGCCTCCACTCCCTGGGCTGCCGAGGGCTGCCCTGCCCCAGCGTCCCCAGCTACCCTCCACCCAGGCAAAGGCAAGATGTGCCTCCCTGAGATCACCCTCACGCCCTGTCCTTACCTTCAGCCCTCTTCCATGGTAGCTGCCACTCCATGTACTCTTCCCTGGGAAAGCCACCGAAGGCTCCTGAGACACAAAAAAAATGGTCTGGCTCACTGTGGATCTAGCTCTCCTCCAAGGGATGCTCGTCACCACCACAGGTGGAGGTATCCCATGTGGCATAGACATCTGCAGGGAAGCCTGTGGTGGTGGGGCAAGCAAAAGGGACCACATCTGGCAAGCCTGGTGACCTGGCAAGATATGATGCTGCCCTGGACCCTGTGATGGGGGAGGCAGTGCCATGGCAGACAGCAGCAGGGTCACCTGCCTTTCAGCAGTGGACCCATGGACCAGATTCTCCTGCCTAACGGTCTCTGGTGAGTTGTCTTTCCCCTTTGAGCAGATACGGGGCTCAGTGACCAGGATGATGTGGTGTGAATCTGGGTCTTGGAACAAGCACTGCAACCCATGGTGACGGCTTTTCCCCCTTTGCACTCATCCGTGCCTGTCCTCAGGGTAATCTGGCTAAAGATCAAGCCAAGTGCTTTCTGGCATGGGGAAAGTCTGTGACGCCGCAGTGTTGGCACATGTCCCCAGCGTTGGCAGCTGGTCCTTGCAGAAGACCCTGGCAGGGCTGATAGCAGCTCTCGGGTGTCTTTATCTTCTACCTTCTATCCCGATTGCTATGGCTGAGGAGAGCTGAGGAAAGAAACTGTGGTGCATACAGCCCGAACCAAAACTCACAACCCCGGACTGGAATATTCCTGAAACTGCTTTTGGGACTCGGGTTTCAGAAGAATCACAGAGTTACTGCTTTGAACCCCTCTTCTCCCCATCACGCAGCAGCAACTGATACCAAAGAGAACCTGGAAGGGCAACTCCGGTGGAATTACTCCTGGTTTATGCTGAGATAAGACTAGGTGATTTCTCTGCACAAGAATTACCACTGCATCGCATGAGATCTGAGTGGCTTCTGCAGGGATAGTTGAATCCTAAAATAGTTCAAAAGATGTCCAAAGTTAGAAATGTTGAGCGCAAACATAATTTGGAAATTATTCCCTGCTGGAATCCTCTGCAGATGATTGCAGTCAAGAAAATCACTATCAGAAGGTAGCTGTGTGGGCAAAAATAATGCAACAAATGGTCCAGGCACTGTGGTTTTGCTTTCTTAACAAAATGTTCCCCCGCACTGCAAATACAAAGAGAAGGAGGAAGGGAAGTATCTGGCTATTTAAATGAAAAATGACTTTTCTCTGCAATCACCTTCTGTCAATAAAATGCTTATTTTCTGACATGTCAATTAGGTGATTCAAAAGCCAGATGACCACTGCCTTCCATTTAGTACCGCTCAGCTGGGTTAAATGTCTTAAGTGTTTACCCTTTATGACCAGTGGCATGTATCTGTTCTTAGTCAAACTGTGCTATGTGTGACATGTTTGCCTGTAGGTTTTTCTCTTGAGGTAAAGTTAACCATTATTATCAGATTCTAAGAATAATTGTAGATTAGGACAGTGGTTTCACTGACAGAAATGGGTACAGCTTGTTTTACAGTAATGTGTATGAGAAATATGAAACAGATGAGAAGAATTCACATAGAATTAACCAGCCTGTAATTTAAAGTGCTGTCATTAAACAGGATCATGTATCCATGCTTGGTACTTCAAAAGAAACCTCTGCTGTGTAAGACCAGTTATTAGTGAGGAACATTTTGTCCGGTATCTCAAACCAATTTTAAAAGATCTGATTACACACACACACAAGCATGTGGAAATGAAACTACTTTCTTAAGAAACTTTGGGACTTGATTTTGTTCACGCAAAACTCTTGAGGGTTTAAGGAGGAATTTTGAATAAGGAAAAAACACATAAGCTCTGCCTCCTGGTGAAGTCCTAGGAGGAAGGATGGTGATAATATCGGTACAACCTTTTACTGGGGCTTGTTCTGAACACATAACACTATCTGCTTGTGTAAAAGAAAGGAGCAGGCTGTAGGGTGAGAAGGATTCGCGTAATAACTTTAATTTAACTAATTTAAAATGAATTAAATCTTTAGAAAGCTGTCTGCTGCCCTCCACCAGGGAATGCAGCCCAAGATTTTTGGTGGGAAAAGCTAAAATGCTTCCTTTCTGACTTCTGACCAGAACTGAAAGTGAAATGCTCATTTGGAAGAAATAAATAAATAAGCTGAGACAATGCAAGTCACTTTCCCAGACAAAAAATAATCACAGGGACGTCTTTGTGAGTACTAGCAGGTCAGCAGGACTCACTTCACAGGCCCAGACAAGCCAGCAAGAGACAACCACTTTGGTGAAACATTCCTTGAGACGGAGACTGCTGGGCAGCACCATGCTCAGACGTGGGGTGGGGGCTTACATACACACCCACCCTTTGGTGAGCAACACAAATCCAGCGAGTAATTAGCAGTTTGATATGAACAGTGCCCCTAAAAAGCAAGAGATGTTTAGTGCTTGGACCTTCACCCTCGCTTCCCACAGGGTAACTGTCCCTGCCACTGCCAGCATGCCCCAAAGCCTGGAGGAAAACCTGGGAGGTGAGTGCCAGTGTCATGGTGCTGGAACATACTGACTTCTCAGGGGATCAGCTGGGGACACTGCTGTGCTAATCTGGGTAGCTCTGCAATTCATCCAGCATCCTGGGGAAATGTGAGAGGGACCTGTTCATAGGATCACAGGGTAACTCAGGCTGGAATGGACCTCAGGAGGTCTCTAGACCAACTTTTTGCTCAAAGCAAGGTCAACTCTGAGGTCAGACCAGGTTGCTCAGGACTTTATCCAGTCTGAGGCAGCTGAAAGCCTCTGGGAATGGAAAGCGCACAGTTCTCACTCTGATCTTCAGTTTTCACCCCAAGTCTAATAAGACTATGCTGAATGGCAGACAGATGGTTATAGCAGTCCAGAAGGGACCTTCGGAGCTGTAGGAATGTGATAGGATTCCTTAGGTGCATCTGCACTCTGCTATGATGTCCCCAGTGATTTGGTCCTTTCATTACTCCAGGTGATCACTCACTGGGTAAAGCCATGGTTCATCTTTGCACTGTGTCCTATGTCCCTTTTGCAGAAACCAAGGCAGCATGTGTGCCTGGGTCACATCTGGGCACTTGCAGCCATAGCAGTTCAGAAACTCTTTGAGGTTCCTCAGTTCCAAGGAAGCAGTCTTCGAGCACAGCTGGCTCTGGGTGGCTGGAGCACAAAGATTTGCAGGCAGCCTCTCCTTCCTTCAGGCATTGCTGTAGTCTAATCACAATATTTCACGGAATCACAAAATAGTTGAGGTTGAAAGGAACCTCTGGAGATTATCTAGACCAACTCTGTGCTCAAAGCAGGGTCAGCTGTAGCAGGTTGCTCAGGGCTGTGTCCACCTTGGTTTTGAATATCTCCAAGGATAGAGACTCCATAAACTCTCCGGGCCACCTGTGTCAGTGTTCAACCACCCTCACAGTAAATAAATTCTTTTCTTATGTTTAAATGGAATTTCCTGTATTTCAGTTTGTGCCCATTGCCTTGTGTCCTGTCACTTTGATGAGATTCCCCTGCAGCCTTCTCGTCTCAAGGGTAAAGTCCCAGCTCTCTCAGCTTCTCGTTATATGACAAATGAGCCAGTTCCTTAAACACCTTAGTGGACTTGCTCCCATATGTATGTCCATGTATTGTACTGGGAAGCTCAGACCTGGAGCACCTAGATGTGTCTCACCAGTGCTGAGCAGAAGGGAAGAATCAACTTCCTCAACCTGCTGGCAACGTACTTCCTAATGACACGCAGGAGGCTTTTGGCCTTTTTTTGTCACAAGGGTGCACTACTGGCTCATGGTCAATTTGGTGTCCATCCAGACCCTCAGGGCCTTTTCTGCAAAGCTGCTTTCCAGTGGGTCAACCTCCAGTGTATCCTGGTGCATAGGGGTTATTCCTCCCCGGTGCCAGACTTTGCATTTCTCCTTCTTGAACTCAATGAGATGCCTGTTGGCCCAATTCTCCAGCCTGTCCAGATCCCTCCGGATGTCAGCACAACCCTCTGGTTTATCAGCCACTCCTTCCAGTTTTGTATCATCTGAAAATTTTCTGTAGGTGCACTCTGCCCCATCACCCAGGCCATTAATGAAAATATTTAACAGCGTAGGACATAGTATCCATCCTGGGGTACACCACTAGTGACTGACCTCCAGCTGGACTTCATGCTGCTAACCACAACCATTTGAGCTCAATAGTTCAGCCAGTTTTCACTCACCACCACTTATCTAGCTCATACTTCATCTGTTTGTCTGTAAGGATGTTACAGGAGACAGTGTTGGTAAACAACAACTGTTTCTCTCTTCTCACCCACCGAGCCAGTCATCTCATCACAAAAGGCTATTGGGTCAGGCAGGCAGGATTTCCCCTTTGTAAATCTATGTTGATGACTCCAAATCACGTTCTTGTCCTTCATATGTTTGGACATGGTTTCCAGGATTAGTTGCTCCATCACCTTCCCAGTGACTGAGGTGAGGATGACTGGCCTCCTTTTGGATCCTCCTTTTTGCCCTTCTTCAATATAGGAGTGACATTTGGTCTCTTCCACACTGCTGGAATCTCTCCTGTATGCCATGGCCTTTCAAAGACATCAGCCAGCTCTCTCACTGGTCACAGATGCATCCCATCAGATCCCATGGGCCTGTGTATGTTCAGTTTTTCAAAGTGTTCCTTAACTTGATTGTCCGTCACCGAGGGTATGTCTTCCTTACTCCAGACTTTCCCACTGGTCTGAGGAACCTGGGATTCCTGAAGAGTGGTCTTACCTGTAAAGACTAAGGTGAAGAAAGCATTGAGCACCCCAGCTTTCTCCATGTTCTTTGTCACCAGATCCCCTACCCTATTCAGCAGTGAGCCCACCTTTTCCCTGGTCTTCTTTTTGTTGTTGACATGCCTGCAGAAGCCCTTCTTGCTGCCCATTACATCCCTCACCAGATCCAACTGTCGATGGGCTTTGGCTTTCCTAATCCATTTAATGAAACATTTACTACCACAGTGGAAGGAATTTCCTCCTTCCTTTCACTGAGACCAAGCAGATTTATGGGTTTAAAAATGGTAATAAGGTTATGTCTGTAGAACTGTATACTGTGTGAGAAACTCTCCAATCCCTCTAATGACAGCACTATCATTAACTGTATTTTCCCATTATAATTTATTTTACCAACAAGTCTCTCAGTAATCTGATTTTCCATACCTCACACCTGAACTCAGTACCCTTTTGAATGCTGCAAGTGTGATCTCTTGCTGCTGAGCTCTTTGAAGAGTTTACCTAGGCTGGGAAAAAGTTATTCATGTGAGCCCATACCACTTTCAGACTGGCCATTAAAGTCTAAGCCCATTTGAGGTGGGGACTGAAAAAATTTGAAACCCAGGGGACTGAGACTGGGTTTTGCTTCTGACCTGATTCTTAAACCATCTGATTCTTAAATGAGATGGATCACTTCACCGCCTTGCTTTCACAGCCTTTCCAAATAAAGTATAAATCAAACCTGCATCCTTATATATTACAGAAGATTTTAGCCCTGACTTCAGTGGCAGAAGAATAGGGCCTCCTGTGTAACTACCTTATCCATATTAGCACTCAGAAGTATTGTGTATATCTCATTTGAAACATGCCTGAAAAGCTCCTAGGACTTCCCCCATGAAAACTCTGCTGTAGTTCTTCTAGCATGGGATGGCTCAGAAATGAAGTAATCAGGGCTCTTCTTATAATTAAGATTACGAATCTGGGGGAGAGATATGCGGCTAATACTCTAAAATACTTTTGTCCCACAACAAATCAGTGCCAGACCATGGGCACTTCAGGCCCTGAGCCTGCACAAAAGCCATCAAGAGTTATGGACAGACAGACAGTTCAGTGTAGAGTTTGGTTCATGTTAGGCCATGTGTAACTCTCAGCGGGAAACTTTGGCCAGGTTGTCTGCACAAAGTACAGAATTAGGAGAAGAGAGGGACCCTTGATCTCAGTTATTGAGTGTTTCTTTTCTCAGCTCCTTGGAGAGCTAAGCAAAAAGTGAGCTCCAGAAGCATTCACGGGCTGGAGGTGGCAATGAAGTTTTTGGGATCCTTCCACTCTGGGATGGGAATGAATCTGTAGCCAAAACTACAGAAACAAATAGCATGGCTCGGGGACCATGTCCTGCTTCTGAGGTCAGCCCGGTGGAATGGCTCACATCCATACAGAAAAATGCTTTCTCACTAAAACAGGGTAGCATAGGCCAAAACTGCACTAGGGAGAATGGTAACAACTGAAGATTGCAGATAACTAAACAGCATGGCTCGTATTCAAGCTTCTGGCTTCTTTTATTAATATAGTTTAAATTTGGGGATTGTCGTGGTTTAACCCTGGTAGGCAGCTAAGCACCACACAGCCGCTTGCTCACTCCCCGCACAGTGGGATGGGGGGTAGAAGGATAAAAGTGAGAAAACTCGTGGGTTGAGATACAGACAGTTTAATAATTAAAACAAATGGAGGGAGAAAACCAACAAAGAGAGAGAAAAAAACCCAAACACCAAAACCAAGAAAAACAAGTGATGGGCAAGAAAGCAATTTTTCACCACCAACCGACTGATGGCCATCCAGTCCCCAAGCAACAGCAGCCCCTGCCAATGTCTCCCCCCCCCCGCAGTTTTATTGCTGAGCGCGACATCATATGGTATGGGGTATCCCTTTGGTCATTTGGGGTCAGCTGTCCCAAATGTGTCCCCTCCCAGCCTACTTGCTGGCAGGGCAGTGTGAGAAACAAGAAAAACGATGCTGTGCAAGCACTTCTCAGTGATAACTAAAATATGCCTGTGTTATCACCACTGTTTTCATCACAAATCGAATACATAGCCCCATACAAGCTATTACGAAGAAAATTAACTCTATCCCAACCAAACCCAGTATGGGGATTCTGGCCTGTCCGTCACTAACATGGTCTCCTTCCTGCGGGAGAACCAAGGCACTCTGTGCTAGTTAAGAGAGAAGAACAGATATGCTTATAGTCTTTAAACCATATTTTTTAACTTAACAAAGAAGATGTGGGCTTTGCCAGTGAAAGGTTTTCCTTTGTCTCCAAAACTGTTCCATGTGTAAAAGGTTTTCTGGCCATAAACTGATAGTGGGACTTTTCAACTGCTGGCTTTGAAACGAGCCCTGAACCTGCAGATGTTGATCTTCAGGATATTCTCCCTGTCCACGTCCTGGAGAAATGCCTGAGTAAATGGGCTGAGTGTGGGGGATCCTGGTGTCTTCCCCACCAGCTGCAGAGCTTTCTCACAGTGGATACACAACCACAGCACAGCTCCCGTGCTCCCATTTGTACGGGGGCTTTCTGCCAGCAGATACGCATACCTGCACCCCGTATACCCAATTGTCCTTTGGAAGTCACTGTCCCTCAGTTCACACCTGAACCACTGCATGGGGCTCCATCGTCAGAAGGAGGTGCGCAGTCTTCCATCCCCAAAGGGATTTTAGCAACTTACTCCCAGTTAAACCGGTGCTTTAAAGAGCAGAAAGATGGATGTGATTTATGAAGTTTCCTCTGGCTGTAACTCGCTCCCTAAATCTCCTCTGTGCTATCTGGGAAGGCTCAGACCCCCAGGACCAAATGGATGCCATTTTCCCATCGTTTTCCTTCAAAGCCAGGCTGTGGAAAACGGTGCCTCAGCAGAGGATAAACAGTGAAGCTGTCCCATTTGAAAAATTTATTTTTAAAAACCACTGTTGCCAATTAGTACCCGAAATGTGTATTACAGAAGAATGAAGGGGAAAAGTACGACAGCACTGCTGAAAGGGTAGGTTTTCATGTTCATAGAAAGTTGAAAGTCAACAGCTAGGAAAATCAAATGAGTATAGGCATCTGGAGGGAGGGGAAGTTATGTTTCTGTTGTGCAATGTTAATGCCTTAAAATGTTTAAACCAACAGGCTGGGGACGTGAGACTTCATTTAATTAACATGCTCGGAAACCTTATTATCAAGTTCAATGTGAATTCTTCTTGATATTTTATTCACTCCGTTGCCTGAGGCTGGCTACAGGAGGCCTTATCCCTATTTTCCTGTAAAAACTACTTCCACATTCCACATCCCAATTACTCTGAAGGGCATACCCAAGCTCCCAATAAAATCATGCTTGGAGTCTTTGCTGACTTCTAAATGCTATTCTACATGTGTTTCTAATCACAAAATCAGATTTCCAAATGTCAAAATTATACTCCGAGTGGAGACTGAATAATAGTTTAAGCCTTTTTATTTGTGTAGAAAGCTGAAAATGAAAATATGAAGCACCTGAAAACTCTCTAAATTACTTTCTTTATTTCCACTTGGAATGGCATACTGAGACCTACTGTATTGCAATTCATTTACACTTCTTCATGTTGTGAACACCAAGGGGGCAAGGACTGCTCCGACTTGCCTGGCACAACAGCTCCGCCATGCTGGTGGGGACAACCCACTACTGCCTTCCTTCAAAGAAGTCATTAAACCAAGAATAATTCAGAATGGCAGGTTTTAGTTTTGCTGGTCAGGCATTTACAAGGTGGAGGTAGGTAACCCGTTCCTCTCCTGTTAGCACCTATGGCCCTTGAGGAGAAAGTATTGGCTGTGGAGGGCAGCCTGGCTGGGTTTTGGCAGGGAGGGAAAAGGAGCAGGTAAGCTGGAAGTTTTAGCAAGGTCTTCTATCGTTGGAAAGGCAGATAGCAGTGAGAGGACAGGACGGGGACACGATGTCCCATTTCACACCTTCGCTCATGGAGGCTGACGGTGGCCCTGGCTGGTGCGGCTGTGCCAGGGCTGCAAACACAGTTCCCTGCCTGCATGTGGGGACATGACAGTTTGGTCTCCTCCATGCTTGCACGCACTCAGCCATGACACGAGAAAGGCTGGGGAAGCAGCAGCACTTGCTTGCCGTACGGGCTGACCTGAAGATTAGCCATGGATGCTGGTGGGAGCAGGGGAGGAACCACAGCCCCTTCTCTCTGCTGCCATAGCCATCTACTGCTCCTTGCACAAGCTGTGTCTCCAGATGCAATATCATCTATAAAACGGACATTGGCAAGATTTTCAGAAGCAACTGTTCAGTTTTGATACACAAGGGACTCACTCACTGATTCAATGCCTTTCTGTTTAAATACCATCCTTCCGACCCTGTTTCGTCAACCCTGATAATAGGTAACAATTTACTGAATGATATTACCCTCTCAAGTTCCATTGCTTTTCTTCTGTCAGATGCTCATTGTAAATTCTTGTAATGTGAAACAGCTCATTGGAGCGGGGCTCCGCATTTTCTCCTGTTTCTGGTAACTTGTGAGGAGTTGTCACTTTGCATCCAGGAGAACTCCAGGGAAAGATGACAGACTCCACAGGCTGCACATTTCAGAGCCAGAGGAAATGGATACTAAACACAATGTCATTTAGATTTAAAAGAATGGCTCTTAAGTGTCGCTGTTGTTTGTAATAAATATAATATATATAAACTTTAGCTTGTGGCTGAAATCTAAACTATCTGTTTTAAATGAATGATAACATAAAACATGTCATAATTCCTGGTCCATTAGTATTGATGAGACACAAATTAACATTCCACAGGTTTGAGTGAACCATGTGTAGTCGTGGAAAGGTGAAAGGATCTGAACGCCAAATGTACGACTCCTATAGCCCTTGGCCCGCTGCAGTTTAATAACAGGACTTTCTTCTAGTCATCACTTGCTTTAATGTTATCCTTGGGACCAATTATCTCGGGATCTGAAGATGTTCTTTGTTTTTTTATAATGCAAGGTGAATGCCCTTGACGAGGCTTTGTGAGGCTCTTATCTATCGATCAGAGCGACTAAAAGCCTCACTCCACTTCTGTGCTTCACTTCCCTTCCCGATAGAGAAACTAAGCCCTCTTTATCCAGCCCTGTACCGCACAGTCGAGTCTGGCAGGAATCTGTTTGCTTGGGGCCCGCTGCCTTGATCAGTGAAAGCCAGCGGGTTTGCCTAAATCTGAAGCTCATCACAAGGTGATCTGTCCAAATGGCTCTGAGAAAAAAACATCAAAAGAAGCCGAATGCCATATCCAGAAGCAACTGACAGGCAGGGTCATCACATACAAGCTTTCGCTGAGCAAAAACTATTAAAGTGGTGAATGCTTGAATTGTGAAGAGATTTGTATCACCGGGGTCTGACATAATAACATCAGAATTCACTTACGGCATGACCATGCTCTAGAAAGTGATCTTCGATGCAATTTAACGTAGGAAAAAATGGGGGAAAAAATGAAGAAAAAGGGGAAAGAGGAGGGGGAGAGAAATGGCCAACAGACCTCAGCTTTTGGTCTTTAAAGCCAGAGGAGTCTGCATCCACCCCCGTGTACATTTGAAAGCCTCCAAAACATTCGATTGCTTCTGCAGTGACAGCCAGTCAGATGTCAGATATGGGGATTTTTTATGTCCTTGTAATAAGCTTGTGGATATTCCATTAATTTCCCATTACTATCTGACCTGGTTTTCCATTCTTCATCATGCTGTCTGCGGTAGCAACCACAGCGATTTAGACCGTTTTCAAACACAGCAGAGGGAAGCGAATCTAGAGTTTAGTGTACGGAAGGACGTGAAGGCAAAGGTCAGATGGGGGAAACAACAAAGAAGCTTTTCTTCTTAAAACTGCCTTAATTTGATTAAATTTGGCAGTTATTTTTCTGGCAAATGCCACAGACAAACAAGCCAACCTTTAAAAGACATATGATACACAAACTCATATGATACACAAGAGTATGTGTGTATATGTATGTGTATATGTATAAAATCACACATATGTATATACGTGTAATCATAGACATCTGCTTCCAGGTTTTAAGCAAACAGTGTCCTTTTCTTTACACAACGTGTAGTTAAAGCAAGAAGCTTGTTTCCATAAGATGCTACAGTGGCCAGAAGTACCAATGGGTTCAAAAAATTGCTAGAAGGGTAAGAGGCAGGAAAGATAACCAAGGATTTTTGACCACAAAGGTACAATTTCCAGTTCAGGTGGTCTCTAAGCTACAGGCTGGGAGCAACTGAGAGGTTTTGACAAGGGAATTATGATTGCACCCTTTCTTGTTGTTACAGCCTTGCCCCTGTAATTGCCCGCTCTGGAATGGGGACCAGTTACATTTCTCTGCTGGGGAAGCAGGGATGTGCTTATGGCTTTATTGTCACTTGGCTTACCTGACAGCAGGATGCAGTGCAGATCCAGATGCTGCATCCAGGAAGGTACGTGAGACTGTGTAAATGTGATACAGCTGTGCTGTCTTTTAAAATTCAGATCTGATGCCAAGGCTGCAATTACAGGACTTAGTTCAGCTGCCCCAGTGGCTCTCTGGGACAAGACAAATTACGCATGGCATTTTGCTCCCATCAAAGAGCTTGTGCCACCAATGCTAACTAGTCCCCGTGCATGGACCAGCTGACTGACAGAAGGACTTTGCAGATTGAAAATGCTGTTAAAGATTAGCTGGACTCTGTGGTCCTGACTGTCTTGCTCCCAGAAAACTCAGCCTAGCTGTGTTGGAAGCTTCATTCTAGCGAGGACTGCAAGATGTGGTTCAGCTGAAACAGCCACTTCAGGTTATTTTCACCCCTATTCAAAACACTGGGGGAAGGCAAGGACTTGCCAACTCAAACAAGACCAAAACATGTAAACAAAAGTGTATTTTCAAATTATTCAAAAGCAAACAAGAGACAATAAAAAGGAGAAATGCAATAGTTAAAAATATCTTGAGAGTGTCCCTGCAAGTACCGGTGGTTCTCACAGATACTGGGCTCTGTGGGTTTGAACTAGAAATCAACATAAGATGAATATGAAATAGCAACTTATGCTACAACTGGCTCAGATTAGGCAGAGGTTCCCTGAAATCCTATATATCTAAAATATTTTGGATATCTAGCTAGATAGCCATTCCCAAGGACCACTATTTTGCAGGTTTATGAGATACTGGGAATGTCTAAGGGAAAATATCAGCCCTTTGTGGGAAAAGACCAGCAGCTTTTAATTTCACTCACCGTCTGCAGCACATTCCATTCTGTCTTGTGAAACTGAAAACAAATTTGGCAGCAGGCAGTCATCTGATTTTCATGTAATTCAATGATTTATCATGAAAAATACTCATTTATAAACAATTACTTGTTTTGGAATGATAGCAGCTGTCATTTTGGAGTCTGTAGTTCCCCCCACTGGGATATTTTTCTGAGTTTATCCATCATTAAATCATGCGGTGTTCAATGTGTTTGGAATCTGGGCTGAATGCATTTTACAACGTGTTTATGTTTTGTTATGTGCATAATATCATTTTTGCTTTACAGACATGAAATCCAATATTGCCAGATGTAGAAATCTCTCTTTTCTGAGCAGCTCCCCTTGATACGACTCTTTGGCTTTCGGGAGGAATTCCCCCATACAAAATCAATATCCAAAATATCACCATTTCTGTTTCACAGTCACGACTGTGTCACTACCCAAGTCACACAAACAATAAACAGCTCCAGCTAGAGTCCTCCCAGGCTTGACCGAAAGGCTTGTGAAAGCACTGCCTTTTAGATTTAGCTAAAAGCATACAAGCATTTTCTTTCATTGCTGTCATTCTGTCACAGGGTAAAAGCCACACAAAAGCTACCTAGCAGAGAAGACTTACATGAGCTATTGACCTCAGGCACTGACGAGCCTGCTGTTACCAGCATCCTGTGTGGAACTAACTGGGAGTGTTTGTGGAACTAACTAAGAAAGTCAGGCATTCTGGAGAGAAGGAGCTCAACAGCATTGCCTTTACACTGGTGTCTTTTAAGAAATAACAAATCTCCAATCTCACAGATATGCTGGGAGAAGGTAATAAAAATCAATGAGCTTCTCAATAGTACACTGGTTGGCAAAGGATTAAACAGAAATTGGAGTTAGGCTATTTTGGGGCTTTGTAAAATGTAGAGACACATAGAAAGAGCCCTTTCAAAAAGGTAATTTTCCTATCTCGTTGGTTATTTTACCTTAGAAAGGGCTGTGGGTTATCAGCTGAGTCTGCTCTGTCAGAGGTGGGGACGCCTTGGCATGTTCAGAAGTTCTCCAAAAAAGTGCACTGCTTTTTAGAGTTTAAACACCAATATTAATTTTACAATTCATTCATTAGAAACTGTAATGAAGAACTCTCTTTAAAAAGCATTTAAAATGTAACTGGTTTGAATAACAAACTTCTGTTCTCAGTTGTTCAGGTTTGTTTCTTGTGGCTTCACATGTGCTCACGTCTCTGAATGCTCTGCATTTCTCTGGACTCACTGACAAAATAAAGATTAGAAATAAAAAGATTAGAAAAACGTAAAGATTAGAGGAAATCTGGGAGGAGATTGGTGAAGACTTCCCGTACAAGCCATTGTTATGGAAATTTGGCAGTTTTACTATTAAAGCACAGATACTGCTCTGAAGCATATGAAGCAATGAAACAAAGAGAAGAACTGAGTTTTTAACATGTCGGGAAGATGGACAGCAAAAAGGGTTTGTGCTGTTGAGGCCCACCCCATTTCTGTTCAGCAGAACACTTAAGCACATGCTTAACTTTGAGCATGTGCTTAAGTCCCACTGTATGTATTGGCCCAGAGCCAGACATGCACTCAAACGTCCCTCTGAACACAGCAAACAAGCACATATTTAACCACTTTGCCAAACTGGGCTGATAGAATTTACCAGGTTCATTAATGCCCTGGAAAAAAGGGAAATGTGAAAAGGTAAACTTGACAACTGACAGTTTTGTGTATAGGTTGGCTGATATTTCGGGAGAATCCACATTTCTCAATCATTGGTCAATTCACTGGGAGATGAAACTCAAGGCAGACAGAGGCAGAACAACGCACACTGGAGGCAAATACCTTAAACCTTTCAGACACATGACAAGGTCCTAAATCAAGTGCAACCACTCAAAAAAAAAAAATCCTAACACCATTGTGGACAGCTCAATGAACACCTCTGTTTAGCAGGCAGCAGAGGTGGGGAGTCCAAACAAAGCGTTAGGATGCAGAAGTAAAGTAATGGAAAATAATGCTGAAGTATTAGAACATAATAAAACCAAGAGTGTTGGATTTCACATTCACTTCTGGTCACCCCTTCTTCTGCCAGATGGTTGACGTAGTCGAAAGGAATAATGAAAACAGAAGGAATAGAGAGATTTTAAAGGTTTGTGGCTATTTGGTTATTAAAAAGAGAGAGGGAATAAAATGGGACCTGCTAGAGCGGTAAATGATGATGGGAAAAAAAAAAACAACCCCAGAAATCATGCACCCCTATTTACCTTTTTTGTCACTAAGCAAAACAGAAAGGCGTTCTCCGGGGAACTTGCTGAAAGTTAAGCCAAAAGTTAAACACAACAAAAGTTGTGTATTACCATATTATATTGAAAACCAGGCCAGCTAAATCTTTGCTTTTTAATTCTACGCATCTTTAACCTTTAGATCTCATTGTCACAAGGCCACAAAATTAGTGGGGTTTGAAAAAAATGAAAGATTACACTCTGTTATGGATACTTGGCATAATCCCAACTGCTTAATACTGGATTTATTCCTGTGCTAGAAACATAGGGCTTCATATTTCTGTGCATATCGCAGTTGCTGACTGAGAAGCAACTTTTCCTTGGAATAGAGTTGTTGTGGTGGGTTTTTTTTCCGTACTCACTGATTGCAGTCCTGTGCATCTGCCTATGAGAATCTGCTAACCAGAGGCTGCATAACAACCTGCATAACAAACTGCTGGATTGTTCAAATCCAGCAGTTGCTGTGTGCCTTCCTTCCTCCATGGAGAAAACTTCCCAGCAAAAATACCAGGTGGGAAAAATAACTGTATTGGGCAACATCCTCTGAAGACAGACATTTGTTGGCTGGTTTGTTTACCTGTTCCCCCCCTGCATCAGAAAGCAGCCACGAGGCATGGAAAAATGCCTAAAACCCCAAAGCACTGGGGCAAGGAGACTGACCTTCCTCCACCTTGCCCCTCTTGTGGTGACACGGCCAACAGCCCAGCTGAAGTGCCTCTACACCAATGCATGTGGCATGGGCAACAAACAGGAGGAGTTGGAAGCCACCGTGCTGCTAGAAAGCTACAACCTAGTTGCCATTACTGAAACTTGGTGGGACAAATCCCGTGACTGGAGTGCAGCTATCAATGGCTACAGGCTGTTCATGAAGGGACAGGCGAGGAAGGAGGGGTGGAGGGGTTGCCCTCTACATCAAGAAATGGATAGAGTGTTGAAGAACTGTCTCTGAAGAATAGCCACAAACAGGTTGAAAGCTTATGGGTAAGAATTAGAGACCGAGGCAATGAAGGGAACCTTGTGGTTGGTGTCTACTACAGGCTGCCTAATCAAGAGGAGCCTATTGACGAATCCTTCTTACTCCAGCTACAGGAGGCATCATAGCCGTCCTGCTGGGGGACTTCACCCACCCTGACATCTGCTGGAAAAGTAGCATGGTGAGCTATAGGCAATCCAGGAGACTCCTGGAGTGCATCGAGGATAACTTCTTAGGCCAAGTAATAGACTACCCTACCAGAGGGGATGTGATACTGGACTTGTTGGTCATCAACACAAGTGAGCTAATTGGTGATGTCAAGATTGGAGGTAGCCTGGGCTGCAGTGATCATGCACTGGTGGAGTTTGCAGTCCTAAGGGTTGTGGGTCAGGCGAAGAGTAAAGTCAGGACCCTGAATTTTAGGAAAGCAAACTACCAGCTGTTCAAGGAGTCAGTCAGTAGGATCCCCTTGGGAAACTGCCCTCAGGGACAAGGGAGCAGAACAGAGCTGGCAGATCTTTAACGACGCTTTCCATAGAGCACAAGAGCTCTTGATCCCCAGGTGTAAGAAATCAGGAAAGGAAGGCAAGAGACCAGTGTGGATGAATCGAGACCTGCTGGTTAAACTAAAGGGCAAGAAGGAAATGCACAGGCAGTGGAAGCAGGGACAGGTATCCTGGGAAGAGTATAGGGATGCTGCCCAGTTGTGTAGGAATGAGGTCAGAAAGACCAAGGTGCAGCTGGAGCTGAACTTGGCAAGGGACACAAACAATAATAAGAAGGTCTTCTATATGCATGTCAGCCAGAAAAGGAAGGTCCAAGTGTACCCCCCGTGATGAACACAACTGGAAAACATAACAACAGTCTTCACTGGCAATCTGTCTTCCCACACCTCTCAAGTGGATGGACCTCAAGGCAGGGTCTGGGGGAGCAAAGTCCCTCCCACTGTATGGGAAGATCAGGTTCAAGACCACCTGAGGAACCCAAACATACATAAGTCTATGGGACCTGATGAGACGCATCCCAGAGTCCTGAGGGAATTGGCTGATGTAGTTGCCAATCCACTCTCCATGGTATTTGAAAAGTCATGGCAATCAGGTGCAGTCCCCAGGGACTGGAAAAAGAGAAACATTGCACCCATTTTTAAAAAGGGTCGAAAGGAGGACCCTGGGAACTACCAACCTGTCAGCCTCACCTCTGTGCCTGCAAAGATCATGGAACAGGTCCTCCTAGAAGCTATGCTAAGGCACATGAAGGACAAGGAAGTGATTCGAGACAGCCAGCATGGCTTCACCAAGGGCAAGTCTTGCCTGACCAACCTAGTGGCCTTTTATGATGGAGTGACTACGTCAGTGGACAAGAGAAGAGTTATAGATGTCATCTATCTGGACTTCTGTAAGGCCTTTGACATGGTCCCCCACAATGTTCTTCTCTCTAAATTGGAGAGGTATGGATTTGATGGGTGGACTGTTTGGTGGATGAGGAACTGGTTGGATGGTCGCATCCAGAGGGAAGTGGTCAACAGCTCAATGTCCAGATGAATATCGGTGACAAGTGGTGTCCCTCAGGGGTCCATACTGGGACCGGTACTGTTTAATATTTTTATCAGTGACAAAGGCAGTGGGATAGAGTGCACCCTCAGCAAGTTTGCAGATGACACCAAGCTGAGTGGTGCGGCTGACATGCTTGAGGGATGGGATGCCATCCAGAGGGACCTGGACAAGCTTGAGAAGTGGGCCCATGTGAACATTATGAAGTTTAACAAGGTTAGTTCCTGCACCTGGGTGAGGGCAACCCCCAGTATCAATACAGGCTGGGGGATGAAGGGATTGAGAGCAGCCCTGCCAAGAAAGACTTGGGGGTACTGGTGGATGAAAAGCTCGACATGAGCCAGCAATGTGCGCTCACAGCCCAGAAGGCCAACCGTATCTGGGGCTGCATCAAAAGAAGCGTGGCCAGCAGGTCGAGGGGGGTAATTCTGCCCCTTTACTCTGCTCTGGTGAGACCCCACCTGGAGTACTGCATCCAGCTCTGGAGCCCTCAGTATAAGAAAGACATGAACCTGTTGGAGCCAGTCCAGAGGAGGGCCACGAAAAAGATCAGGGGGATGGAACGCCTCTCCTATGAAGAAAGGCTGAGAGAGTTGGGGTTATTCAGCCTGGAGAAGAGAAGGCTTCGGGGACACCTTATTGCAGCCTTTCAATACTTAAAGGGGGCTTATAAGAAAGATGGCGGCAAACTTTTTAGCAGGGCCTGTTGCGACAGGACAAGGGGGAATGGTTTTAAACTAAAAGAGGGTAGAGTCAGGCTAATATAAGGAAGAAATTTTTCACAATGAGGGTGGTGAAACACTGGAACAGGTTGCCAAGAGAGGTGGTAGATGCCCCACAGAAACATTCCAGGTCAAGTTGGACGGGGCTCTGAGCAACCTGATCTAGTTGAAGATGTCCCTGCTCATTGACCTGATCTAGTTGAAGATGTCCCTGCTCATGGGGGGGGGGCTGGGCTAGGTGACCTTTAAAGGTTCCTTCCAACCCAAACTGTTCTATGATTCTATGATTCTAGGATTCTAGGATTCTTCTCTTCACCTCTCTCATGCTGGCTCAGAAAAGACGTCTCTGTCCTCAGACCTGCACCAAGCACAGGCAAAATCAGAGCTCTGCAAAAATAGCTGGTATTTGGATCCAGGTTCTCTGCTGTCCTGGCTTTATTGAAGCGATGATGGTGAAGAAGGGCACCCAGTAATACCTGACCTCTGCAGAGTACCTTCTAGCTCTGGTGTGCTTTCCAAACTCTATGCCACTGCTCTGCAGGACAAGTCTGAGGGCTACACTTGCGTTAGAGTCGCTGCTGTACAGATGGATGAACAGCAAGGTTAAGTGACGTGCCCAAGGCCTTGGTGGGGGACATTGTCAGAGCCAGTGGTAGTGCAGGGGAATCCCCACTCCAACAGCCAGAAGAGAACACCAGCACTACAAGACTGGCCAGGTTTTTCTTAGGACTTATAGGATATTCATAATGACCTTTTGACATTCAGTGTGCCTGCAAGTGTCATCTTGGAAATTTATGAAAGAAAATAGAAGAAAAACAAGCTTCTGGAGGGATGTGTTGCATTTGAAACCTGATAAGTGGCTGCTGGTGTTGCTAAGAATTACTGTTTTTAACAAAGGATTTCTGGCAACCCTTCTCCTCCCTATCACATGCAGCAACCCAACCGCAGAGCAGAGCTGCAGAGCCTGATTAATGCTGAGCTGGTTTCCTCTCATATGTCACCATCCTGTGTTTTTCAGAAGATGTTTTAAATGGTTTGGTCAACCTAATTCAAATGTGTGGGCGGGAAAAACCTGTGAGAAATAATAATTTTGGGGTGATGCAGAGTTATAAACTGATCAATACTAGCTTTATGCAAAATATAGCCTTTCTTTATAGTGCTGGGTCAAATGAAATTATTAAAGTTTTTCAGCCTGCAGTAGATGGCTTGCAAAGGCTACACAGCAAGACGTTTATGGGTGGATTGGTAAGGGCTGAACGTGTACAGCCTTTTCAGTATACCAGGGGAAAGCAAACTAACCCCTTACTCTGTTGCAGTAGTACAGCCTACTCCCTGTTCCTGCTCCTACATCCACCCTATAGCCGTGGTTTTGGTCATCATTTGCTCTCTCCTCAGGGTGATGGGGAGAAGGGAGCACAGGCCTCTGCTCGCTGGGCTGCCAAAAGCAGGGATTTCTTTCTGGCCCATGGCCTGCTTTTGATGGAACAAACCTGGAGGAAGTTTTCTGAAATTTCTTCCCTTCATGCGTTTTCTCACTGGAGTTTATGTTGTCTGCTGCTGTAGAAACCATGTTGTAGAGACAAAAGTGGAGGATGACCCCACATATGCATATGGGAGAAGCAGGACATCTTTCAGGCTAGAAGGAGCCCAAAAGATCTCCGAGCTCAGCAAAACATCTCCTTACTCTTTGCTGGCCTGATTAGCTAAGTCTGGCTTATACTTTTGTATTTAAAATTCATTTTTGCATGGGACTGGCAAGGTTCAAAATGTACTACAAACCTCTGATACCTACCTGTGTTTGGTTTTCTTCCTTACAAACCTTGTATGCCAGATTGGAGACTCCCCCGTCTCTCCCTGTCCATTCCTGTCTCCCCTGAGAGCCATACCCTGCCTCTGCCCCCAGCTGCTGCAGCATGGTACAGCACAAAGCAAAGTCTGTCCCCCAACCCAGTGCCCACCCAGGCTCCCTCCTTCACCTTTGGTGGCTCCTAAGAGATGGCAATTTGTGTTCATGTGCGGTGGATGGACACACTGATTTCACCGGGACTCGTTCCCCGCAGTGTGAATCTCTGACAAACACTGTGTTTGCTGCAATACAAAGATACCAAACCTTTCAAAGTGGAAATAAATTAGCCTGCAACTGCTAGGCAAAACAGGCTTGATAAATGGAAGTTTTAGTTAGCAATGTTTAAAGTGAAATCAGTAAAGTGTGCATAATGATGGATGAGTCCAGAGTTTTTTATTAAATACAATAGCCTAAAGAAACGTAGGGCGCTATTATAAATGAAGTGAATGCTAGTTTAACTAAAACAACTCTTGTTTAGAGAAAAATGTTGGGATTTATTATCCTATTAGTTGCTTTTTTTCTCCCCTTTTTTTGTAAGGAGCAGCTCTCAGGGTGTCCCGGGCAGAAAGTCAAATTCTCCATTTACCCAAGATGTTTAAAAAACATCCTCTTGAAAGTTGAAACTACTGAGTTTTTGATGGGACAACATAAATATATTTGAACTGTTGTCAGTGCAAACTAGGCATCTTGAAAAGTGTAGTACATCTCCACTGGACATAATATTATTAATGTCTTTGAAACAATTCAGCATTTATTTTAAATAGCAAAGAGGTTTGATTTGCTTCCAAAAGGAGCTGTAATCCAAAAGTGTCTCCTATTATAATATTTTAAATGACTGGATGTACAGAAAGACAAACACAGCATTTTTTGAAGCTCAGCTGACTGAAAATTAGTTTGGAAATGTCTGCTGGGAACCAGTTTGCATTGTACTGCTGTTCGGGCTTCAGTTTAATGCCTCTACCTCATTCTTAGATTAAAGATGTTGGGTTTTATTGGCCCCACAGCCAAATACCAGTCCGGCATGGAGGATGGGTTACAATGCGTGCTGTGGGAGTACAGGCTCTAATCTGCCCTGTTACCCTTTTGCAAAGATTAGGCAACCCAGAAATGTCCCAGAGACCCTGCTGAAGATTAGCTCCGACGCTCCTAGCCCTCCTGGACCTGCTCTTACCCTGATAGGAGTCAGTCAGGGAGGAGAAGGGGAGCAGAAATGTCTGAAGCATGGAGGTCTTCAGCTACCTCCCACTTTTCAGTGTTTTGGGAAACAGGATGGACTGGAGCAAGCTAACCGAGGCTGGATCATGGTCTCTGTTTTTCTCATCTTCCCGTCCTGTCTTCCCTCCCAGTCTGATATGAAGAATTGGTATTGAAATAATCTGCTTTGATTAATTTTCCCAGTATGACCCAAAACTTCAGAGTTCATTGCTATACAACGCTGCTACACATTTTGAACAGCTGAGTGTCAGATGGTTAAAACAGCATCAGATGGTTAAAAATGGTCTTGGGTTCTGTGTCAAACTATTGCCAGTTTGCTTTCACCACAGCGAGCGCTGTGAACTATTTCTTACTGATGCTATAGAAAAAGAAAGGAAAACAAATCAAAAATTCACATGTAAATGACTAAATAAGGCTTGCAATGGAAGAACTGTTCCCTGTGTTTTTAGCTCTAAAGTATGTCTGGGAAAACTCCTGGCTTGAGAGTAATTTAGATGGCTTTTGAAAGGACAATTGTGAGAGAAAAGAAAAGAGAAGTTAGCTGGCAAGAGTGCATCCTAGTTTTTTGATTCAGTCTTATTTCCTTGAAGACATAGAAAGTCCCAAAAAATCTCCCAAAGGAGAAAGAGAAGAGCAGCAAGATAATTCAGTTTCTGCTTCTGGTGCTGCTTTTTCCTGCAGCCTTATGGCAGATGAAGTGCTCAGCAGAGATGATCTTATCGGTAAACCTGAGCCTGGGGAGAAGCTCATGTGCCAAGAGTCGCTTGGGGGCTGCTGAAGCAGGTGGGTGGCAATGGGTGAGGATCAGGTCAGTGAAAATCCCTCAGTGTCCTGGTGGACTGGAGAGCTGACTGGGCTCAGGGTCGTGCCTTTTGTGCGCACTTGTGCTCCCAGAGGCAAAGAGTGACCAACGGGGGGTCTCAGCTTTCAGCATTTAGCAGTATCCAATCAAACACCTTGTTGTTGCTTTAAATGTACAGCTTCTCCTTAGCATGAGGAGTGATGCTTATCCTCGAAAACTGTATGTATCACACCTGACTTCTGTTCCCCAAGATAAATTAGGCCATGTCTAAACTGGTGGACCAGGTAGATCCTGGCTCTGTCCCACCCCTGTATCGGTCCAAGACCTGGATGTGCCCCAGCCTCAGGATGCAGGAATGAAATCAGGTACACGGGCAGAATGGAGCAGTGGCATAACTGGCCAGGTCACACATCTGGACCCTGCTGGGTCAGGAGGTGTGTTTATCCCTCAGTCCCTCAGTTCAGACAGCCTTAGGAAACAGCTCCTTGCATTCCCTGCAAGGTCTCCACAGCCTGTGCAGCATCTCCTGATTCTTCCCTGGGAGGCAACACGAGGGACTGATGCCTGTGCCAGGAGGACTGTTCATGTGGAGCTCACCAACTAGAAACTGTCTGGGCTGGATTTTTCAGCAAAGCCCATTCACTTTTTAGCAACCTCTCCTTAAAAGGATACAGACACATACAATGGGACTTAAGGCAGAAGTCAAAGAAAGAGATTAATTGCATCCCCAAAAAAGACTTTAGTAGGCACCTCACACTGACTTCAGATGTCCAGCAAATGAGAAAGAGGGCAAGCCCAGGACCGTGCTGCTGGAGATCGCCACCTAAGACTGAAACAGCCCTGACTTCTCATACCTGGCCCAAGAATTGTCCAAGCTTTTAAAATTGTAGCGCTGGAGAAAATACAAAAATTTTTATGCCATTAGCTGGAAATAAACAACCAGCCAACACAGTAAAATTAGTATTTTCCTGTGTCCAGACTGGGTCACCTGCCTTTCCTTTATCCTTTTAGGATATGGAGAGAAAGACCTCAAAATATATTGCATTAGTGATGATTTCTACTAAAGCCAGCCCTTGCTGCCGCTGACGGCTCTGCAGGGCTGCTGTGAGCTGGCCCAGCTCTGCACAGGCACCTGCAATTCCCGCTGAGATTTCGCTCCTGCCAGGCTCCAGCTGCCTTAAGGAGCAATTCCCATAATCCAGCACATCAGGACTGTCAGCTCCAAGGTAAGCAGGTCAGAACGGAGCTTGGGTTTCTTGAACACTGCTGACATATGCCCATTTTGGAGCAATAATCCTCGGCTCGAGGCCCATGACTCAAGCTGTGCCTCATCCATCTGGCATGTGTGCTGGCCACTTTGGGTGACTTGCTACTCAAGGCTGGTGCTTGCACTTGCAGGGCCTCTCAGGTGGCAGGATCCATCCTAATTTTCCTGCCAGGCAGGAGGGGAGATTGGCAGAAGAAACGTCTTCCTCTACTCTGGTTTGACTGCCAAGGAGAGGTGCAAACCTCGTGGCAGAAAGTTTTGCTGTTCTTCCTCAGGGAAGAGAATTAAGAGAGGAGCTGGATAAGCCAGCCTGAGAAGAGAAATATTTGTGCTGGACAGGAGATGCCACTAGAAATACAAGGCTAGAATTAACCACTTGAATTGTGCACAAAGTCTAGCAGTTTTCTTCCTTTCACACATGGCATCTGCACAGTAATAACAAAATGTAGTCCCTTTCACCCCATGCAGATTAATTGAAATTACTAGTTAACAGCTTTTTTTTTCATTGACATTGGTATTAAAGTGTGATCTGGTATGAAAGAATTAACCACATGTGTAAATATCTCAGCAGGTCATACCAGCATTGAGGATCCTAAGCACCCTACCTCCTGAGAAGTGTCGTCAGTCTCATTTACAGATAGGGACACTGAGGCAGGGCAGACTGCACCCACTGTTTTCAGCCTGATATCCCCCAAACTCAGATGTCATCTATTTATGGCCTGGCACAGACAGGAGTTTACCAGCAGACACCAGTACTTCTTGGCACTGAGGCTCAGAGACACGGATGGCTCAACTGGGTGGACCTGGCCAGGACTAGAGAAGGCTTCTTCTTTTTCACTGGGGGTCCTCAGTCCTAGGACAGTCCACCTATCCTTTGCCCTGGAGCAGCTTCGAGACAACCAACCAACTGGATTTTATTCAGGTAAATTTTGGTTAATTAGCAAATTCTATCTCAAAACCAGCCAAACCCACGGACAATGTTTTCACAGCCAGTGTCTAAGCTGTTACATCAGCAGGGTACTTGGGCATTTCCATATAGCTGAAGAGGGTATTTAGCAAGCAGTTCCTCCTGATACCGTCACTGTCACGGCTGCCTGCTGGGAACATCCCCACACTAACCTGGAACGGGAGGATGCTGAAGAACCAGCCTTAGGAAGAGATGTGAGAATCCAGCTAGGCTGGACCAGCCCGCTCTGTCAGGGTTGTCAGGGTTCTTCTTTTTAAGGCTAAATGAAAAGAATCCCTTTTCTTCCTTTGGAAATATGTATTCTCAAATAATTCCCAGTCCACCTATTAGGAGCTCAACCCATTAGCAGTCTATGTGTTTCTACATGCTTCTGGCAAGCTTTAGACATCTCTGATCAAGACAAAGTCTTAGTGAAAATTTGCCAAAGCTGTGTGTCTGTAATCACATCACTGCATTTGGCAGTGGGATTGGTACATATGGCAAACTTCAAAGATTTGGCAAAGCAAGCTCACCTTCAAAGAGAGTGTTCTGAGTTACTGGAAAATGAATTCTATTTGACTGGTGCTAAGTGTTGAGTTTTTTTCTTACAGCAATAAAACTGAATCCAATTAGAAGTGAAGAAATGTATTTTGAAACACAATGATGAACAAATGTTTATAGGATATCAAACTCTTACAGATTAAGTTACCAGGTTAATGCAACCCAAGGCAAAATGGCTAGTAGTTCAGCTAGACCAGAATTCATGCTGCCCTGAGACTGATTCTTCCATCAAATTAACCCCTGATGTTTCTTCTGTTCAGTTTCACTTTTCTGCAATTTGTATTCTTTCTGGAACACTGCACATCCATGTGGATAAGAGCTGTGTCTTCGCTGTACTGTACTGCAGGTAAAATAGTTTAGAAGAACAGTATCAAAACTGGAATGTCAAGAATCTGAAAGTTAGGAAACACTAGAATTGAAGTTGCTTCTGAAGTGTTAATCTGCCCTGCGCTCATACATAGAAGCATAGAATCATTAAGGT
>NW_009192270.1:8232-8838 GCF_000690835.1 Fulmarus glacialis | reverse complement strand
ACAGGCGAGCGCTGTGATGCATGGCCAGGCAGGGGACACTGGTCCTGGGTCACATTAACGCAGGAGCTTTCCTAGCGCCTGCAGATTTTTGGCTCACCCCGAGCTGCTGCTCAACAGCCGGGTCTGGAAAAACACTAGTGGCATGAAAACACCCGTGCTCAGGCCAGGGTGGTTGCCCTTCAGGTGGGAGCTGAAATGCAGAGCAAGCCAGACTTGGGGGGAAAATTATTCCTGCTCTGCTCGTGTCCTCCCACATTTCGTCTCCTGGCCAGCCCTGTATCGCCGTCTCGAATCCAGCATCAGTCCCGTGGTGGGACAGGATCCTTCAGCCCCAGCACCTGGGATGAGAGGACACCTGCTCGACGTGGTCCCTCCTCGCAAGCCCCCACCGCGGGACTGCGGGGCCGGATGGGGTTTTCAAACCGCTCCTGCCTGCAGCAGCCGTCACCCAAACAAGCAAACATCGGCTGGGGGGGGGGAACCCGCCTGTGGGTAAAGACATGCAAGTTAAATGATTTCCCTGGGAAATATCAAGAGTTACTTATGGCTAATTTGGGCACGCTTGAGCCAGGAGCCATGGAGAAACAACCGTGAAAACTGTGCTGG
>NW_009192270.1:5001-8216 GCF_000690835.1 Fulmarus glacialis | reverse complement strand
GTATGGCAGCCGGGACACCCCCTTCTGCCCAGCGCACCAACCTCCGTGCTGCCTGCACCGCAGCCTGGCCCATACACCTTCCCGGCAGGCAGCCTCAGCGGGCAGCAGGGATCTGGGTTCCTGACGATGATGGTGAGTCTCATCTGAGCACGTTTGTGTTTTATTGAAGGCCATGGAGAAGCAATGGCCTGGAGCTTGTAGCGTAAGACCTGGTTCACGGCAGCATCTCTGCGGACACGTTGGTGTACATGGGCCAGCAGCCAGCAGTGTCCATGGGCAGGGGAGAAGGAGATGATCTCTGGGTAGCCTAAGCAGGGGACCATCCCCATTTTACAGGGAACCCTTTGCCACCACGGCAGGGCCCAGTTTGGGGGAGCTGGCCCTCCAGGAGCCCTGGGAGCAGAGCCCCTCACCAGCGAGGACACCAACCTGGGCGGATGCTCTGAAGAAGTGAATCTCTCGGGAGCCCCAGAAGCATGGTAACCTCAGAGCAGAATTTAACCCTAAGGGTTATGAGGGTCCCCACGAAAACCCCCATCGTCCGTCGCATCCCTGCAGAGGCAGGTGGGGTCACCCCGCTGAGTGCCCAGGCTGCACCCCGTTTGGCAGCAAGAAAGTCTAAGTGAGGCTGAGACAGTCTGGCAGACGAAGGGTGCTCTGTCACCTCCCACGGTCACGAGGCCTCTGAGAAAAGGCACATAGTGGGTCCCTCCTCTGTGAGATCCCACCCGGACACATTTCCCCTCATTTCACATCCCCTCTTCCCAGCAATGCCACTGCAGCTGAGCCTTGACTGAGACACCGTTGACAGGGGAGCCGGGGACGTGAGCCATGCCCACCCTTCCTTGCAGAAAGGACTCTCAAATGCTACCTTCTCCGCTTGGGTTGGTCTCCTTTGTGCGGCTCCACCATCTTAGATCGGAGCAGCAATCATCCACTGACTCTTACATGCTGGAGCAGTGCCCCAAACCCACCGCCCTCCTCTCTGCTCCCGTTTACTGCCCGTAAAAGACGTCAGCAGCAACGTGTGATCGATGCTATTGAAAGAAGCTGACAGATCTGACTCTATGGGTGTAGGAAGCTGTCCCCCCTTGATCACCTAAACACCATCCATCATGCAGGCTGATGCCACCTCTGCACTGATCTGCAGCTGTAATGGATTGGAAGATGTCAAAAGGACCCGTTACGTCCAGATGACTCTTCCTCCAGAAAGGAAGCTTAGGGGCTCAGCAATAACTGCATGTCTCTTACATCATATCCTTAACCACCTAAGAAACCTCCAAGATACCTGTCCTTGCTTCATCTTCAAGGGACCCTTCAACATCAGAGTTCAACTACAAGGGCAGCACCAAATTCTTGGGCAAGCTGAGATGTGCAAGGGTCCCATCAAGGTCTTCTGGGAGACATCTTGTGCAGCCATCTGAAAAGCAGGAGCATTGGGTTGCGCTCACCCACTGCTCCTGCTGTCGGAGAAGCCACCTCTTCACCAGGAAGCCCTCTGTGACCTGGCTGGGAACATGGGTCCTTACTGAGAAGCAGCCAGCAGTTCCTCCCCACCACCCCATGCCACCTTGCTGCTCTCCTCTGCTGAAGGCTTCCCTGCACTTACCTGCTCCCCACACTCAGGGGAGACCTCTGCAGCTCCCCAGGGACGTCTGGCATCAAAAGCCCCAGTGGACGGAGAAGAGCTAGGCCTGAAGCTCCAACTTGTACTCCTTTTCTTCTGGGGCAAACACAACCCAAGAAATCGCGGCAAAGAGCCAGCCTAGAGTTGGATGGGAACAGACCACCATCTACTTACCTAGGAAGACCAACTGGACTTGTCAAGAGGAAAGAAATTCATCTACATTTCACACATATGGTCTCATCCTAATGGATATGTATGAGCATAAGGGAAGAAGAATAACCTTCTGGTTAGGCTAAGGGCTTGGCAGTTGAGATTTCGCGATGCTATTCTCAGCGCTGTCCACACCTTGCTCCAAAGCCTTGGAAAACTCTTTATCCATCTCAGGCCTCACATTTCCATCTGGAAACATGGCCGGTACCTATTTTGTGCTCGCCCTGAAGGAGAGAGGCGGGACATTTGAGATGCATCTCCCTCCTCGGGCGAGTCTTGTTTCGAGTTAAAGAGAGCGGGCAGGAGAGACGGGAAGAGCCACGAGGCTCCGCTGGGAAAGCTCCAGCACTGCTTCAGGCTGCCTGGAAAACTCAAACCTCAGTGGAAGGAGGGAAAACGTCTTTTCCCAGCATTCTGGGGCAGCACAACTCGTCACCTCTGATAGCCCAGAGCAAGCTGGAGCTATCGGAGAGTGTTTTCATCCTCGTGACCCAGCCTAGATGCTTCCTGGGCTCCGTGTCTTCCAGGAGGGATGCACGGACGTGCATCGCCCAGGCTGGGGGGAGCACCCAGGACCACCCACCAGACTGCCAGCCAGGCAGGAGGCAACGGGCTGGTGGTAGAGACCCGTCGTTTGTCAGCAAACATGTGCCTTAGAAGCGTTCTGTTGCCTGCTCGAGGAGGACAGTACTCGCCGCTCGGGAGGACCCACAGCAGCCAGTGGCCTTGCCCAAGGTGTTCCAGGGGATGAGGTGCTCCAGGTGCTCCAGGGGGTGAGGTGCTCCAAGTGCTCCAGGGGATGAGGTGCTCCAGGTGCCCCGAGGTGCTCCAGGGGCCCACGGCACGTGGCCAGGCTGCAGCTGGGAGATGTCACCAGCTTCCCGGAGGCGGATGAGGTGTCTTCCCACCACTTCCCCATTGCTGGGAGACTCGGTGTCTAGCTGTGCCCATGTTGAGCAGCATCACCCACCTCCAGCCCTGCCCTGGCGCTCCCAGCCCCATGGTCGCTGGGACCAAGGGGTGGACCAAGGATGTCCCTCCTTGTCCTGCCTCCTCCAGCCCCCATGCTCCCCTGAGCTCGCGCTGGCTGGGACTCCATTCACCGGGCGGGTGCCAGCACGGGCTCTCTCCTCCATCTCCCCCTCTCTGCCTCCTCCTCCTCCTCCCGCAGGCCATTTCTGCAGGAGCCCCAGCCCTACACAGCCCTGCAAGGAGAACACAGAGCAGCCAGAGCAGCCGTAAATCCTTCCCTGCAGCCCAGGGCTCTGCCAAACTCTCCTTTCCATCCAAATTTATGGAAAAGCGGGTCTCTGCCAGCGAAGCACAGCACAATAGTGAGGTAGAACAGGCGGTGCTAGCCGGATGCGGCCAGGGCCAC
>NW_009192270.1:0-4866 GCF_000690835.1 Fulmarus glacialis | reverse complement strand
AGCCCCAGCCCCCCGGTAGCACCCCAAGCCACAGGTATGAGCATGGGGTCCCAAAGCAAGGGAGACCCTCCACAGACAGGCACAGATGAGCCCAAACACCACCTCCTGCCACCCCCTTCCCCCCTGTGCCCCCCAGGGCTGGCGGAGGGGTGAGCCCAGATGTAGGTGGGGGAAGACGAAGGGTTCGGGGAGGGAGGTGAGGGCCAGAAGCTGAGCATCACCCAGGATTTCATCACGGTAGCAAAGGTCAGCCACGTGCCAGCCCCTTCCTCCGCTGTCACAGCAGAGGTAGAGCTGACAGTAGACCGGAGTATTTGCATTTCCTGATGGCTGCGTGCTGAAATTTGCAGTCTTAACGGTGCATTAATGCTGGCTCCTGCATTTCATTACTTCTGAGAGCGAAAAAAGGCACAGAGCGAAAATAAAAATTCCCCTCAACTCGGCCAGGTGAGCCTGGCCACTGAGCGCCTGCTCCTGCCGGCCACCCGCGCACAGGTCTGCAGAAATCCCATCGCAAAACGTTACCTCTTTCCTTTGTTTGTCCTTAACCCCGGCATGCCCCTTCCCAGGTACGCTGGAGCCCGGAGCCCACGCGCCCCCCACCCAGCTGCCGTCCCAGCTGGGCTCCCCTGGGACCCCCCTGCAAACACAGCGACGCTTTGGAGAGGCGACTCCTCGGCCGCCTTCCTTTTTCATGTCCTGCGCTGCACAGGTCAGGGAATTCAATATACTTTTTGCCCAAATCAAACTTGGCTGCTGCTTCTTTGCCGCAGCCTGGACACGAATGTCTGGGCCTGAGCTTGAGCGTAAAGCACTTGGAAACCTCTCTGGCCTGAAAGCTCGGGGAAGAGGGGCAGCCAAGGCTTGTGCAGGCGAGCAGGAGGGAGCAAGCGCAAGTGCTGGAGGTGGCTGAAAGGAGGGATCAGGCGGGAGGGAACCTCCTGGATACTTGGCAGGGGCCAGAGCAAAGCTCGCCTGCTGGCCACGCTCTCTGCAACATGCTTTTTGGGGTGAGTTTTGGGGTGTCCAGCACGCCCATGGTCAGCACCCTCTGTGTCCCTCAGGATGTCACTTCCCGCATGTGTCCAAGACGGATCCAAGGGCACACGGATGAAGTCAAACAGCCCAGGGCACACAGAGGAGAGCACCCGGGCAGCATCACAACATCTCCTGTGGCCTTCAGATCTGCAAACCTCTGTGTCTCTACCCCCTTCAACTTTGAGATCCACCATCGTCAGGGTGTGTGGTACCTCTCCATCCTCTCCCTTGTTTGAGACTGATGAAGGTCTCAGCCATCAACACTAGGCAAGGGTGGGAAAATCAGGCTGGCTGAATGTGACTCCACAATCCCCAAAAAACCAACTCCATCCACAGACTCTCCAGACCCTCCATAATCCTACTCGAAAGCGACCGGCAGAGTTGACCCCAACACCTCTGTCTGAGCAGCCTCACACTGTCCCCCAAGCCAGCAAAGACCATTCGTCACCCCCATGGCGGTGGCATCTGGAGTGCATCGATGGGACCCCCACCGTCCCTTCCTGCATCCACCCCCACCGCCGGGTGACTTTCCCGATGCCCAGCCTGAAATTCCCGCTTGCTCTCTCAAACCTGGTTTCCATCTGCACGGCCAGCCGGCAGCCCCCTCCTGCCCGGGCAGGCCTGCCCTGCCTTTCCTGGCCGTAAAAACAACGGGGCAGTGGAAATATTTCGGAAACACCTTTTACGGTTCTCTAGACAGGGCTGCCGTTAACCCCTGAAGGAGCTGGCTGCCATCAGGAAAAACAATTTCATTCCAGCCAAATTATTTCACAGGAAAAGGCTGATTTTGGTGCCATTTTTAATGTGGATGACTTCAGCATCATTCCCTTGGACTTTGCCACCTTTTCCTGTTCTCACGTAGTGCAACGACCCGGTGCTCTGGCATTATCCAGATCAAACATCTTCCTTCGCTCCACATTCAGCAATTTCAGTCCCTCAGGACTTCTCCATCAAACTGCCCTGTTTTGCTGGACCGTGGTGCTGCTCTGTCGCAGCTCAGGTTCGGGAGCCCTGCTGAAACCCAGCCCCTGCAACCGCCCTCCGGCTATTTTCAAAGGCACCTACAGAGCATTAGGTCACAGCGACTAAAATAGCAGATTCCGGTCCAAATCGGGGTGATGAGCACATTTTGTCCAGCCCTTGCCCAGGTGCCAAGCGCTCGAGCTCCTCGTCCCCAGCCTGTCGGCCAGGAGCACTGTCACAGCTCAGAGCAGGGACACCAGCCACCCCACGGGTGCCGGTGCCACCCGACCATGGGGTAGCTCATGAAAGCTCTCACTTTCAGAGCATTTCTTCCCCACTTCAGACCCGCTTGAAAAGTCCAGCACCTGGTCAGGATGCCACCCTCCGCAGCCAGCTGGGGACCTCCACTGGAGTCCAGGCACAGCGGGACAGGAGGGACACAACCTTCCACAGTGGGGCAAACGGGAGGGTTTGGGACTCAGACACCTCTGGGGAGGTCCTGGGGTCCTTTCGCTCTGCACGACCCACACAGACGGCATCTGAGAGGGGTGAAACCAGTAAGCTCGGCCCATCGCAGCTCCTCGTGCTGCTCGGGCGCCAGCGGCGCTGACCTCCGGCGTGGTCCCAGCCCCCTCGGCCGCTCCTGGAGACGGCAGCACCAGGACGTGACATTCCCTTCGTTTTATCTTCACACATGGGCAGTTCTCAACAAGCGCTTCGCTCTGCCTGCAGCAAAGGCCAAACTCTTGCACCACCTGGCACGTAAGCTGGGACAGGGGCAACGCCAGGCTGAGCACGCACATGTCCCTCAAGCAGACACCCCGTCCCCAGCACCCAGCTCAAGCCCACGAGCAAGGTCCCCAGGAAGGGACAAACTCTGCCCGGAGGTAGAAACCAGGTTCCTTCAAGCAATGCCCTGGCTGTGGGGTCAGATCTATGAGCAGCCGGGTCCTCATCCCAGGAGCAGTGCTTTCGTGCTGCTTTGGCCACTGTACGCTCCTGGGCCAGTCTGGGCATGGGAACACGGACCGTCCCAGCAAGGACCCCATCTACACACAGCACCAGCAGGTTGTACAGGCTGCCCCGAGCTCTCCAGGCACGAATGACCTCCTGGAAGGGGACCGCCACGTGTCTTAGCAGATGTTCCACAGAGATCTGGCTGCTGACACTCGCTCCAGTTCATGGATGGTCCCAAATACCTGTCTCCAACATGGTCCTGAGGAGGACATCATCTCTGTCCCCTGCTCCTCCCCGGCTGGACCATCTTCCCATGCTCGGGTTGGTGCCCTGGGAGATTTTCCTCTAACCGCTCCCTCCTTCCTGAGGGCTCAGCATCCTCAACGGGTGCTTCAGAGGCAATCAAAATTGCTATTTTTTGCCTGTGGGAAAATTCAGCAGCAATTCAGACAAGAGCCTGGGATTCGGGCCATCTGCGTTTGACATCAGTTACCACCCATGTCACACATGGCTTGACTGAGTCCTTAAATCATCCCGTGCCTCGGTTTCCCCCTTTATAAAACAGGGAGGCACCATTCCTTTAGTTGTTCCGCTCTTTATCCTCCCTTTGCAAACCCTCTGGGGCAGAGGCTGCCTCTCGTCGTGGGGGGGGCAGCGTCCTGGCTGCAGAAATGAAACCTTCGGGCATCCCGCTGCAGTGGGGCAATCTGTCTGCACTTGAGAAACAGTCCTACCCACATCCAGGGTGAGGGCTGGGCTTCCCTCGTTCAGTTGCTTGGCACTGCAATTTGCTTTCCCCTTTTAAAAATGCACAGACTGTGGGTTTCCAGCAGCTGAGGGGTTGCCTAAATGCCCTGATTTGGGAAAGGGGCTCAGCGAGGAGGCAAGGGATGGAGCGGGTGTCCCCCAGGGCTCGGCTGTCCCAGGAAGGAGGAGAAAAGGTGCCAACAGCAAGGCTGGGGCTGCAGGGGTGGCAGCTCCCCGGAGGGACTGGTGGCCTTCAGAGAGGTGGGGTTATCCCTCAGCATCCCAGTCGCTCCTGGAACCAGGAGAGGGTTTGCAAGGCACTGAGTCGCTCCAGCCCTTCAAAAAACCAGTATTTCCCTTGGTGCATCTGTGCCTTTATAAACGGCAGGGCCAGATGATGTAAGGACAGTCTCCGTAGCCCTCGTGAATGCTGCTTCCAGTTTCATTTCCCTCCATTTCCTCACCAGTGTCAGCTGAAAACCATCTCCTCCCACCTCGCCTGTGGCCCCTTCCACTGCCCGCAGCTCGTGGAGCCCCAACCCACATGACCATGGGTGCTCAGGGTTCGTGGGAGCTGACTGAGGGTGCTCACCCTGCTCAGCTTCCCAAGGGACACCAGACATGCAAGGACCTCCATGCCCAAGAGAGCATCTCCCATCTCTTCCCCTGCACCTGTACAAGGCGAGGGGGAGATGCCGGGGCTCCTCATTACTGCCAGCAACCCCCATCAGGAGTCCCAGGGGAGGATGCCCAAAAGAGCAGCGTGGACTTTGCACCCTATAGCTGGGCTCGCTGCTAGCGACCCCGGGCCTCATTTGTGTTGGACCTCAGGTCGCGTCCCCAAAATTGCCCCCGCCTCTGGAAAGGGCAAAGGTCTCAACTCTGGCTGAGGCACAGGGAGGTTCAGTGTGTCCTGATGGGATGTGTCTGGGAAGATGGGAAACCATCCGCCCTCCCTGAAGCTGGGAGCAGAGTGGAGAACCGCCCCCTAAATGTGGTGAAGCCCAGATCTCACCTCCCGTCGCTGATGGTCTGGGACCTGGAGCCCCCACAAGGAGGGATCAGCAGGCTTCGATGGCAAGGGGCTGCCCTGCGGCAAAGCCTTCCTTTCCCAGAAGCAGAGGTCCCAGGGCACCGGAGGCTTGTCCCCACCATGGGGAC
>NW_009192269.1:22201-30540 GCF_000690835.1 Fulmarus glacialis | reverse complement strand
TAGGAGGAAGTGGCCGCCTGCTTCCTGGCAGCCTCCAGTATCGCTCGTGTGCGGCCCTGAGCACAGCGTACAAACACGGAGGGGTTCCCCTTTGGCTTGTCACAAGCGCCCACCCCAGCCTTTGCTCCTAGCTCAGCAGCCCCAGCCTCTTTGGGGATCTGGTGTAGCTGCAGTGCTTCCATACCTGCTCGATACATGCTTG
This sequence comes from Fulmarus glacialis, assembly GCF_000690835.1. Lineage (NCBI taxonomy): Eukaryota > Metazoa > Chordata > Aves > Procellariiformes > Procellariidae > Fulmarus > Fulmarus glacialis. Next base: position 30,338 of record NW_009192269.1, on the reverse strand, counting down.
TACAGAGAATAGGAACTCACCTCCGTGTCCACAGGCGGCCTTCAGCAGGCAGAGTCCTTTCTGCCAAGCTTCGCAGGTTGCCTGACAGCTTCTGATCTCCTGTAGGAAATACTGTGATCATTTTGCTTCTTGGGTGGCTGGGTCTTTGCTGATGATTTAGCTTTAAATACCAAAGTTCAGTTTTTCACAGGGAGCCAGTAAAAGAAGCAAACAAATATGGAGGTCTGCTTGTTAATTGTCTTGCTTGATAGCCGCTTTCCTGCAAGATGTTCTAGCTAAAACTTGGCTTCACTGGCTCTGAAGGTTAGTGTCTTCACTGTGAAGCCATAGGCCTGAGGCAGCGGTAACTTACTAGGTTGGTAGTGTCCAGATTGTTCTTTCTAAGCAGCATGCAGTGGAGTAATGCAGTCCAAGTTTAGGAACCAGCCTTAATTTCATAACTTTTCAGTTTTCTTGGAGGAGGTTAGTATGAAACATCAGACGTGCAGAGACATCTGACTATCCTCCGGTGGGAACAGTTAGGTTTTTAACCTCTTTAAAAAAATAAGGAACTTACCTTTCAACTCTGACTCTCCTGCAGAACAGAGGTAATGAGAAAGGATCCCTTTCATAAAGAGCTTTGGTTTCTGGAAGTGAAAAGCACATAGTGATTTTGAGTATTTTATTCTCGCCTCAGAGATGCTGCTGTAGGAAACCCATGGAAAATCTGTTCTGTTTCCATGAGCCTCAATAGGTTAGAATTCATATGGGAATTCATTTGATCGCCAATGAGATCAAGGTTTTGCCAGTCTTGAGAGTTTGGATTTTGGATTGGGTTTGTGTGATTTCCTGCAGTAAGGTCCTGTGGGTCAGCTATTTCATAATGAAAGCTGAAACAAGATGTATTGAACTACAATGTAGATAAATAAGAGCCACTGTGACTACCTGTCACCAGTCTTGACTTTGCCTTGCCTACAGTATTGTAAAAATTAGAGCTCCTTGGTTTTGCTAGTAGTTTGCGCAGCTGCTGGTATTTCTACGTTTAAGTGCATGTGTGTATATTTTATTTTTCAGAAAAGCCTTGGACCCAGAGTGTACCCTGGTCCTCTGTGTTTGTGTGGTATTTTTAAGGCAAATGAATTCACTCTGCCTGTGCTTTGAGTTGGCTGACCAGGAGTCTGTTTCAAACCAGAAACTGAGCAAGTACTGCATTGACAATTACTTGAGTACTGCAGAATTACTTGTTGAGGCAGCGTTGCACCTCTGCAGCATGTTTTCTACCTGCTGGAAACTGGGTGAGCTCGTATTTGCCTGGAACGTACTGTGGAGGTGCAGCCTAAGAGGACACTGAAAGAATGATGCTTGCAGTTGTGGTCCAGATGTTACTACATAATCCCTCGTTCCTTTGCTGTCATGCTGAAAACATGGAGTAGAGGGAAAGACTTTGAATATGCAATAAAAATCGAGTGCTGGTTCATGGTGACCCTTTCAGTTGGTACCTTCCAAGCCTCCCCCTTTCCTTCCCTCCTTTCCTGCTGTTGTGCCCCCTGGTTAAGAAGCAACTAGCATAGCACTGCAACCCCTGCCCTGTTCTCCAGGGTGTATTCCAGACAGGGCATCCCACACTCGCTCTGCACTGTTTATATTGCCTTATCAAAGGCAACTGGTGATAACTTCGCTATTGTTAATGACAAGCACAACTTACTGTATTATCAAAGTTTAAATAAGATAGCGATGTCTCTGGAGTGTGGCTAAAATAAAGCATAGCTTATGAGAAACTTTGTAAAACCTTCCTTAGTGGTGCAGCTGCTTGGATAGAAAATGCTGTGGAGGTTGTTACGGATGAGTTCTAAACGTACATAACAATATTTTCATTAAAAAGGAAAAAAAGGGTAATTGATGTGTGCTGTTCTGAAGTGGCAATAAACAGATTAAGTTTAACTATGATGCTACAGCCCAAAAGTTGTATTGTCTTAATTCTGGTCAGCACTAGATAACATTCTGATGACTGTCTTAGCGAGACCTTGATAAAATTCATTTGGTGTTTATATGAACGGATGGCGCTGCAGAACTTTTCTGGTTAGGATGACAAGCCAAGGCAATCCCATCTTGTGTGCTTCTGGGCCCAACGAATTATCTCCCTCAGCCTGGAGGGACAGTTTTCCCCATGCAGGAGGAGAACAGAGTGATGTGCTACATGATGGCTACTAATAGTTGCTTTGGAGAAAATAATTCAGTCCATAAGGCAAGGCAATGCAAACTGCCTTCTGTCAGGGAAAGATGGGACTCACGTTCTAACCAGGATGTGTTACTCTGGGTGGCTTCACCCAGAGGGGCTGGTGAGGTCCATAGGTGCAGGTCCTGGATGAGGCCAAAGGAGATGTACTTCGGTTGTTGGTCTGGTGCAGAGTGAAAGTTGTGATGTGAGGTCTGTTCCTGCTGGCTGACTGCCTTCTATGTTCTCGTTTGCAGGTTGCCTTTCCGTCCTGGTGACAGTGCAGGATATTGAGCGTTATACCACCTTATTTGCCACTGTCATCCTCAGGTGTGACTATAGCACCTCAGCACAGCTGCAGGATGTGGTGGTGACCTGGCGCTTCAAAACCTTCTGCAAGGACCCCATCTTCGACTACTACTCAGTCTGTAAGTGTCAGGCTTGTCCTCCAAGGAATCCCTCTTCAAATGGAAAGAAAGGGGAAGGTAGAGTTACTGGGGAATACAGGCTTTTGACCTCTTCCTGCCCACAAACCAGGTCAGGAGGTGGTATTTCCCCGCGCTCCAAGAAAAAATAGGTCATGTCTGTGATTTCCTTTGCACTGTCAAGGCTTTATGATATGATGTTGTAGAAATCCCAGCCAAAGCAGCTCATTTGTCCTCCTTGTCATCAACTCAGAAGGCAGAGAGGCTCAGCCATGTTTGACACCTGTCAATCCTGGCAGCCCCATCTTATGCTTCAGCATGTTTGAAAACAAGGGCCCTGCAACAAGTGGACTTCATGATTCCATGGGGGACTCCATGGTGGGAGCTAGAAACCTGTGACCACGTGTTACTGATTTTAGGAAGTAGAAAAAACACATGCATTTTGGAGGGCAGAAAGACTTCTAAATAATAACATTTAGTACTGGTGGCAGCACTTCATGTGCAAGACATTCTGGTGTGTGCAGCCTTAATTCAGGAGTGTTTAAGATGGTTCTTAAGATGGTATGCAAACTGCATCCTGGAGTGCATCAAACACAATGTAACCAGCCGGTCAAAAGAGGTGATGATTCTGCTATATTTAGCGTTGGTGCGGCCTCACCTTGAGTAGTGTGTGCAGTTCTGAGCCCCACAACTTAAGAGGGATGTGAAAGTCCTTGAATGCATCCAGAGGAGGGCAACAAAGCTGCTGACAGGGCTGGAAGGAATGTCCTATGAGGAACAGCTAAGGACTTTAGGCTTGTCTAGTTTGGAGAAAAGGAGGCTGAGGGGTGACCTCATTGCTCTCTACAGCTTCCTGAGGAGGGGAAGGGGAGAGAGAGGTGCTGAGCTCTTCTCCCTGGTATCCAGTGATAGGATGCGTGGGAATGCTTCAAAGCTACGCCAGGGGAGGTTCAAACTGGACATTAGGAAGCATTTCTTTACCAAGAGGGTGGTCAAACACTGGAACAGGCTTCCTAGAGAGGTGGTTGATGCCCCAAGCCTGTCAGTGTTTAAGAAGCATTTGGACCGTGCCCTTAATAACATTCTTTAACTTGTGATCAGCCCTGAATTGGTCAGGCAGTTGGACTAGATAATCCTTGTAGGTCCCTTCCAACTGAAATATATTCTGTTCTATTCTGTTCTGTTCTGTTCTGTTCTATTCTATTCTCTATAAACCTTGTAGTATGTTTAAGCTGGCCAACCTTAGCTTAACTGCACACTTAAGACTTGAGCTCAGAGTGGGGAGCCTGGACTTGTTTGGTGTCTTGGTGCCCAAACTCTCCTTTATGCAGTCTGGGTGGGTTGGGTAGGCATGTTACCAAGTGCTCTACAGCTTAGTCGACAAGCAGGTGGGTCCCTGGCTCTGCTGATCCCAGCAAAATGAGTGCTTTGAGCTCAGGCTTAAGCTAATAGCCCCCAACAGGGACAGAAGGCATGAAGGTCACGGTGTTTGCTTAGTCATGCTCTTCATGATCCATTGTAGATACAGCAGTGGAGGAGCCTTTGACAAGCTTTGTCCTCTCCTCTCTCCATTGCAAACCCTTTACAGACAATGCCGACCATCTGTATCAGTTGTCTCCCCAAATCTCAGTTCCCAAATACCTGGAAAATAGTTTATATTGTGAGTCTGTCATGAGAGTATTGGACAGAAATTGCCTCTAGCCCTCCATTAATTCTGTTGGGTCTCTCTACACGTAATCCTTAGCTGGAATCAGCTGATGGATTCTTTTCTGTCTTTATGAGCTCCACAATATCTAATGGGATACAGGAGGGAAAGGGAGACAATCCCTACAGCAGTTCATGTATGTCTGGAGATTTTGTTTGGTAAATAAACACACTTTTAGTGCCAGTAGTCCTGGGAGTTTTATGACTTTTTTTCCTTGCAATTTATCTTCATACTGGGAGCTGCCCTTCAGCCTACTACCATTAGCTTCCTTCTCCTGTTGTTCTTTCAGCTGTGAGGCATCTTCCCTGCATCTCTCTGCAGCTCCTGGACTGCCATTCCTGTGGCTCTACCTCTGTTTGCTTTTGAGTACTCCAAAGCAACTTGTCCTTGCTGGTTTGAAGCCATGCTTTGTATTACTAAACCAAAGCAAATGCACACATGCATTCAAGAGTTTCTCTGCTGCTTACAAGGGGATAGAAATTGGTCCTTTGAAGTAACTTTTGGCATCTTGGTTTGGGGAAGAGTGGCTGGAAAGCTGCCCAGAGGAAAAGGACCTGGGGGTGCTGGTTGACAGCCGGCTGAACATGAGCAGGCAGTGTGCCCAGGTGGCCAAGAAGGCCAATGGCATCCTGGCCTGTATCAGAAATAGTGTGGCCAGCAGGAGTAGGGAGGTGATCGTGCCCCTGTACTTGGCCCTGGTGAGGCCGCACCTCGAATACTGTGTTCAGTTTTGGGCCCCTCACTACAAGAAGGACATAGAGGTGCTGTAGCATGTCCAGAGAAGGGCAACAAAGCTGGTGAAGGGTCTGGAGCACAAGTCTTATAAGGAGCGGCTGAGGGAACTGGGACTGTTTAGTCTGGAGAAGAGGAGGCTGAGGGGAGACCTCATCAGAGGTTATAGCAAGGTGGGTGTTGGTTTGTTCTCCCAAGTAACTAGTGATAGGACGAGAGGAAATGGCCTCAAGTTGCGCCAAGGGAGATTTAGATTGGACATTAGGAAAAATTTCTTTACTGAAGGAGTGGTCAGGCCTTGGAACAGGCTGCCCAGGGAAGTGGTTGAGTCACCATCCCTGGAAGTATTTAAAAGACGTGTAGATGAGAAGCTTAGGGACATGGTTTAGTGGGTATGGTAGTGTTGGGTTGATGGTTGGACTTGATGGTCTTAGAGGTCTTTTCCAACCTTAATGATTCTATGATTCTATGATTCTATGATCTTATTTGATGATGTGTGTTTGTAGCATACCAGGCTGGTTTAGCTCTTGGCCAGGACCCATCTGACGACTGCAATGACAGCCAGCGAAAGGTGCGCATTGTCATCCAGAAGTATGGGCAGAAGGAGCCTGTGCTGGGTATCGACTACCGGCAACGAAAGATCACCATTCAGAACCGTAAGTGACTTGACCTCCCAGGTAGGGAGTGAACTCTAACTATCCGATATCTGGGCCTGCCAAGTGAAGAGAAGCATAAACATGGCTATTGTCATCTGTAGCTTACATATTCTGTGAGGTGGCAATGAAATAGGAGTTGTGAAGGGCCCTGTCCCCAGCTGCCTGAGGGTATTGGAGGCACTACAAGCTAAGGCTGAGCTGAGGATGTCTGAGCGTTTTGCTGAAGAGTGCAAAAGTAAGCTGAGGAGCCCAGAGGCTAGAAAACAGTTCTTTCTTCTAAGATGTACTGCATAGTTGTCCAGGTGCATTATATGCTCCCTGCTGGCCCTGGAGCAATAGCTGCTGCTACTGCCAAAAATGTTATTGGGATGGCTGGCCTAATGGGGACAGTGTTCCAAAACCAATAGGGTTGGCAGCAGTGGATATCTGTTAATGCCCATCACCCAGCAGCTGGTTATTTCACTCCACACAGAACTAGTCCCGCTTCTAAGTAGCATTGCCTTCCAGCAATACAAAGAAAAAAGGGACTGGCAGTTGATGCTGTTTACAGGACTCAAATGGGATTGTTTGAAGGTGATGGCTATGCTTGGGAAAAGGGGAGATGCAATACTATGTATCACCTGCAGGCAGAGGGCTCTCTTAAGAGTGGGGCCTGAAAGTAGTGTCTGTCAGTCCCAAATAGCCCGCTGACCTCTTAGTCCCTCTCCCACAGGGGCAGACCTTGTCATCAGTGAGGTCATGTGGTGGGACCATGGCGTGTACTACTGCACTGTGGAAGCACCAGGAGATACGTCAGGTGATGTGGACAAAGAAGTTAAGCTGATTGTTCTCCGTAAGTGGTTTGTTGCCTGGGTGGCAGATATCTCCTCCTGTTCTCTTCCTCCCCACCCCAAGATGTCTCCAGCAGTGGAGAGGTGCTCAGTAAAACATACTATGCCCAGGTACCTCAGGATCCTCTTTCTCTCTCCGTTTTTCCCATAGACTGGCTCACAGTACTCCTTATCATTCTTGGTGGCCTCCTCCTCCTTTTGCTGATTGGAATATGCTGGTGCCAGTGCTGCCCCCAGTATTGCTGCTGCCACATCCCATGTGTCTGCTGCCCAACCCGGTGCTGCTGTAACGAGGAAGGTGAGGTTCAAGCAAATGTGTGTCCATTCATGGCTTCTATCAAGACAAAAGCTTGACTGGGAGCTTGCTGAGCTCCACTTTCTCCCTCCAGTTTAGCATATAGACTGAGATATTTCTTTGGCCAATGTGACCTCCATGACCAGCTTATTTGAGTTTAGAGGCGGAGAGCCCATCTTGCTCCTCTGTGTCCTACTTTCAGAAGTTCCTCCTCGCTCACAACTTGCTACCAAGTTCTCTCATGTCATCCAGGGCACGATCAGCTCCCTTGTATGAGTAGCTCAGGACTTTTCTTCCCTGTCTTGTAGTTCATATGCCTTGGTCCTACTCTCCAAACTGGCCTAACCTTCAAGTGTGTTGGTCTGAGGGGTAATTATGTAAAAACTGGAATTTTCTATCTTCATGTTATTTTCAGAGCTGCCCCTTCCACAAGAAAAAGGTTTTGTTTGTTTTTCTTTGGGGAAGGAAGTGAGAAGAAAGAAAGGAGAAAGATGGTCTGTCTTGGTGGTCAACCCTGCAAATGCATTCTGAGGTTTTGAGGGTCAAGAGAAACTTTGTTGTGCATACTTTTTAGCAGTAATAAAGATTCTGCAGCCAGACCCTGTTCTCTTAACAAGGCCAGCATTTGATTTTGGCTGCTAAGGTCATATAACCTCTGTGTTCCTGTAACTGAAACTTAGTAGCAACACAATGTGGAATAACCCCCCTGCAGTTTACACAATCTAACAGGAACAAAATGCAACAAATACATTTATTTATCACTGAAATCACCAGATTCTTCCCCAGAATCCACAAGGAGAGGATTTATGAACAAGGAGCTGTGTTTCTGGTTTCCCTTTACCTGCAAAAGAGCTATTTGGTATACCTTGGGTGTTAGTAAACTGTGAGAGTTTTAGAATCCTAGAATCGTAGAACACTTTGGGTTGGAAGGGACCTTTAAAGGTCATCTAGTCCAACCCCCCTGCAATGGGCCGGGCCATCTTCAGGTCGCTCAGAGCCCCATCCAACCTGACCTTGAATGCTTCCAGGGTTGGGGCATCTACCACCTCTCTGGGCAACCTGTTCCAGTGTTTCACCACTCTCCTTGTAAAAATTTCTTCCTTATACCTAGTCTAAATCTACCCTCTTTCAGTTTAAAAGCATTACCCCTTGTCCTATCACAACTGACCCTGCTAAGAAGTTTGTCCCCATTTTTCTTATAGGCCCCCTTTAAGTACTGAAAGGCTGCAATAAGGTCTCGCCTGAGCCTTCTCTTCTCCAGGCTGAACAACCCCAACTCTCTCAGCCTTTCTTCATAGGA
>NW_009192269.1:0-21890 GCF_000690835.1 Fulmarus glacialis | reverse complement strand
ACCCAGGTGCAGGACCTTGCACTTGGCCTTGTTGAACCTCATGAAGTTCACACAGGCCCACTTCTCGAGTTTGTCCAGGTCCCTCTGGATGGCATCCCGTCCCTCAGGCATGTCAACCACACACCACTCAGCTTGGTGTCGTATGCAAACTTGTTGAGGGTGCACTCGATCCCACTATCTATGTCATTGATAAAGATATTAAACAGTACTGGTGCCAATACGTACCCCTGCAGGACACCACTTTTCACCGATCTCCATCTGAACATTGAGCCGTTGACCACTACCTTCTGGATACGACCATCCAACCAATACCTCATCCACCGAATAGTCCACCCATCAAATCCATATCTCTCCAATTTAGAGAGAAGGATGTTGTGGGGGATCGTGTCAAAGGCCTTACAGAGGTCCAGATAGATGACATCGGTAGCCCTTCCCTTGTCCACTGATATAGCCACTCCATCATAGAAGGCTACTAGGTTGGTCAGGCAGGACTTTCCCTTAGTGAAGCCATGCCGGCTGTCTCGAATTACCTCCCTGTCCTCCATGTGCTTAGCATAGTTTCCAGGAGGATCTGCTCCATGATCTTCCCAGGCACAGAGGTGAGACTGACAGGTCGGTAGTTCCCAGCGTCCTTCTTTCTACCTTTTTTAAAAAAAGGTGCAACGTTTCCCTTTTTCCCATCACCAGGAGCTTCACCTAACTGCCATGACTTTTCAAATATCATGGATAGTGGCTTTGCAACTACAATCAACCACAACTACATCAAACAATTCCCTCAGGACTCTGGGATGCATCTTGTCAGGTCCCGTAGACTTATTTATGTTCAGGTTCCTCAGGTGGTCACAATCCTGATCTTCTCTTACAATGGGAGGGACTTTGGTCCCCCAGTCCCTGCCTTGTGGTCCATCCACTCGAGAGGTGTGGGAAGAGAGGTTGCCAGTGAAGACTGGGGCAAAAAAGTTGTTGAGTACCTCAGCCTTCTCCTCGTCCGTTGTTACCAGTTTGCCAGTCTTGCTCATTATAGATTTAAGCTTAATTTGCTTAGCCCTTGCAAAGAGCGAACAGAGCATCCCTCTCATTTGCTAAAACCAAACCAAACGAAACCCAAACACTTTCCGGGGGCTTTACAAGCTGTAAAGTAAAATGTGTGGTGTTGAAGAAGCTATGGAAATTTGGCAGAAAAATTAGTTTCCATGAAGGGAGAGAGAGGTAATGGAGATGAAAGACTCACAGCTCCAGAATTCCTAGTTCTCATCAAAAAAGGGATTCAGAATACGCGTGAGTTCTTTTTTGTTTTTCTGTGCTGTAGGAGATGATAGCACACTCCAGACTGCTGCTGTTGTCTTTCCTGCCTTCTGTTGAGGATAGGTAGGAGGGATTCTTGTGGGGTTCCCAAAACCTCTCCCTGCTCATGAGAGAAGGTTCAGATGAGTTCAGCCTCCTTGACTGGCTGCTGGATTCTGTGGCTGTAATTTCCATCCCAGCTGCCTGCCCTCTGTCCACTTTACAAGGGATCCTTCTGCCTGCTCCCTTCCTCTAGTGCACCTTCTCTTCACTTCATCCTGCCTCTGACTTACTGTTTTGGACTCCAAGAAATGAACTGGAGGCCTTAAAAACCACAAGAAGATAGATACAGGGGGCATCTTAAAAAACAGTCCTAAGGAATAACAGTTCCACACAGCTGAAGAGAAGTCAGAAATCCTCAACTAAGTCTTAGCAGTTACAGCATAAGCTGAGTACGGGTGATTTCTTCCCAATTATTGGCCACTAGAGGGTAGCCTAGATCTGCTGAACAGTCATAGATGCCATCGAGGCAAGGTAATTCTGGGTGTTTTAAGCCAGGTCATTAACTAACATGATTTTGAACCTAGTAATAAAAGAAGTGCATTGTTTGAGTAATTTAGAATTGGTGTACAGAAATATTAAACATGCCCCAGGAGCAAGCCAATTACATTCCCCATGGAAAGCTCTGAGAAAAGCCCACCAGAGTAAATATCCTTCTGTTCTTATTCGTTCCTTTTCTGCTGTGGACTTCTTCCACTAATGAATTGGTGCAAAACAGGATATACTTGCACCTGGGTCTGACTAGGTTGGAAAATATTTTTTTTAATAATTGGATAATTGGCCCAGCAGCTGTAAAGTCTGTCAAAGGTGAAGAACGACCTTTCTCAGCAGGGACTAAGTGGAGGGAACAACACAACATTCCGCCAAAGTTTTATAGCAGGTATGAGTTTTGGAATTAGGATGAATCTGGTCTTCCTCAGATAAATATGTTCACTTTAAAAAGAGATCTGTAACTTTACTTCCATTTTGCAGGTGGGGAACCAGAGTATATACCGGGTTCAAACTGGAAGGCAAAGTTTCTGGGGAAGGAAGAGAGGATGAAAGTAGTGAAGTCCAAGGGTAATTCTGCATTTGTTCAGCTGTAGGGAGAGATCAGAGAATTACAGGGACAGGATGACTTTGATCCTAGTGACTGCCTTCATACCCTAAGGAGGGGAACCCTAAGTAGGTACGCCCACAGCTGCTGGGCCTTTCACTCCTCAGGCAAAGACTGTGGTCAAAACCCAGAGACGTGCACACAGCAGGTTCCAGGACATTCTCAAGGTGATAACTGGAGGAATGGGAGTGGAAGAGATAGAGCCTTTCCCTTCTTTTTATCCTTTTTCATTTTCCTCTTTCTCTCTTCCTCTAAGTTTGAAATCTAAACTGGAGGAAAATCCCTTGGGAAAAAAAATAATGAAGCAAGTTTGACATAAAATGCTTGAAAGCTGCTACCTCAGGTCACATAGAAAAATCAGAGTATTAGGATTAAAAACCCTGAAGTTTCCAGGTTTGTAGTTCACTCTGGTTGGAGCCAGGCTGGGGAGAGAGTTTGAAGAGGAGAACAAAGTGGACCTGCATGAACTGTGGGGAAAGGGAAGGATGTGTTGAGAGGCATGGTCAGTCCCTGTTTTGCTGCAAGTGGTGCTCTATATAAATTCAGTGAAACAGCTAAAGGAGGACATATTTAATAACTGGAGTGCTACCTGAAATGGAGAGCTCAGTCCCAAAGAGCGTGCAGTCTAAATGCTGCCTGCTGCAGATGAACCCAGGGGACAGAATTAATTGGAGCTTAGCTGTAGCCTGGTTTCTTAAAGAAGCAAGGCTTATGCAGTCAACCTGTCTGTCTATCACCTATCTTTCCCTCCAATAGCTTTTAATTTCATCAGCCAACTTCAGCCAGATTTATCAGAGGGGTAAAAGTCTCAAAGGCAATTATGTTCCTATCTGTCTCCTGAACTGTATGGCCAGGAATGTTCTGTTCATGCCTGACCAGAGAAGAGGCTGCAGTAAAAGCCTGCCACTTCTGAAACTCCAGAGAAGCCATATAAGAGAAATTTTGCAAAGGCCCTGTTGCAGAAAAGCTTAACCCAGTAATGACAGACAAACCATGCAGAGTCAGGCTTTGTAAGGTCTGGGGCTTGCAGAATTTACTTGCTCGTAAACTTAAGTTTTGATTGACTGTGGTAGAAGGGGTAAGTTTCTGTAAGATGTTTCTAGGTATTCCCCAAAAAGAAGCAGCAATGAGCAATGGTTTTGAAGACAGGGATGGTGAGGTTGTCTGTGTAGAGGAGGTGAGATGGAAGCGCTGAAAAAAGTGAAGTGGATTTGGAGCCTGACCCCACAAGTAAGGGTCTGGAGTTAGCAGTGGTGGAAAAACAGTGAGGGAGAGAAATTTCCACTGAGTTTGCTCTTTTGGCACACTGGGCATTGCTGTTGAGAACAGGAAATTTAATTTGTTCACCAGTTTGACCACACTGTCCTAAGGGATTTAATTTTAGCAGTCATGCTGAGGTAAATTACAGAGAGAGGTTGGAAGTCTTGAAAAGGAGAAGCTGGACAGTGCATCTCTGAGTGCCCTATTTGTGGAAGAGAGAGGAACTGATGGAGTATGGTGTGGAAAATATGATCTGGACATGAAGGTGGCAAAAAAAGGTCTCATTTAGCTGTAAATCAAAGCCAAAAGGGGAAAGGACCAATGATGAGCTGAAAAAGTTTTAAGAGAGAGAAGACAGTGTGGTATGTGTTGCTATATGAAACATTATTTCCCACCTTTCCGCAACTGCATTCATAGTGACAGGGTAGGTAGAAGTCTTGCATTTGATTATGTGCTGTGTACTTAATCATAGTGCCATTTGTTCCCAGTTGCTGGAACTGTACCCTGAATGTCAGGCAGTAACCTTTTCTTCTGTTTTCGGTATCTTTTTGAAGCTGGAATCCAGAACTTCGTACTGGAATTTCCTGTTCTCTGTTTTACTTTTGTCACAAGGTGGAGGGAGCTTTTCATTCTGTGAATTTCCTATATCTGATCACATCCAAAGGCTACAGTCTATGAAGCAAAATGGTATGTGGTCTGCAAGCTGTGCTCTCTCGATAGCTGCTGTAAGCTTTCTTCTTCTTCCTTTACAGTACTGGAACGGCATCGGTTCATGAAGCAGGCTCAGGCACTTGCACCTTGGATGTCGCCCAACATGTTCTACAGAGGTGGTGACAGGAACTCGCAACTTTCCTCTTACCAGCTGAACCCTCTACTGCAACAAGGTGAGACCATGGGCATCATTTCAGAGGGAAATCAGGATGAGAAACAGGTAACTTCTCAGGGAGGTTCAGCAATGAGGCTGAACTGCAGAAGAGAGAAAGATGTTCCTAGCATGACTGCATGTCCTAGCATGATAGCTCTGCTACATCTGCAGTGCACTATAGACTTGCCTGGGTGGATAAATACAGCCTATCCATCTTAAGTGTCTTGTTAGGCTCAGTGCTGGGTGAAGTAGTTTAATGCTAACTAAGATATATCTGTGCTACACCCCAGCGACTGCAGGGTAAATATACCCAGCTTATCTCGCTTCATGTGGTAGAGGAGGGTACTGTCTCTTTGTTCGGCTGTGCTGGTCACGGTCAACTCCTTATAGCCAAAATTGACATGACAAGTGAGGTGCAATTTGTTTGAGTTCTTATCAAATGTCTAGTCTTCAAATGATTAAGGGCAAACTGCCTTCTGTGCAATAGATCTAGCCTGCATGCAGCAAAAAATGAAGGACTCTTTAATGAACCAGGAAGAATTTGCTGTTCTGCCCCAAAATCGCTTGTATTAGTGGTATTTATTTGTAACTTTAATGGAGGAAGGAAGACGGAGTCTCTGAAGTCCTAGAGAACTAAGTAATAAAATAACTTATTACCAGTAATATTATTTAATTGCCAGAGGAAAATAGGGGAATTCAACATAATGAATTCTCAAATAAATATAACATATTTTTCATCTGAAATTAGCTTTTCATCACTATACAGTAGTCACAGATTTACTCTGTGTCTGATAAGTCTTAAGTGTTGTTTGAACAAATAGTTTGCAAACATCTTAATTGCTAGATTCAAGATGTTTGAGTATATACTTTTCTAGCCCACTAGTTAATTCTACAGTTACCATTTTTCCTAGCCAGGACACCAGTTTTCCTTAGGAAGATCTGGTGACTGAGCTACCACGATTTAAGACAGAGTGCACTGAGTCTTCTCAAGGAAATCCATGTGCATGCTGGCAGAAAATGGGCAAGTAAGTTCCTCAGGCAGTTTCTTAGCCTGTGTTTTCACAGTCCTTGAATCTCCTCTGTTTAAGTTTCCCTTAAATTTGTTGCAGGTAAGCTTTTTAGAGATGTTGGGTAGAAGGGACCTCTAAGGTCATCTAGTCCTACCTCTTGCTCAAAGCAGGACTGTCACCAACCTCAGTCACAGTAGCTGTGGCTTTGTCCAGCCGAGTCTTGGAAACCTGCAAGGATGGAGATTCCATGACTTCTTTGGGTAACTGTTCAGAGCTGGACCAGTCTCCTAGTGAAGAAACTTCTGCATTTGCTACTTATATCTGTACATACATGTGTGTGTGTATGTGTGCATATATATATAAAAATTCCTTTTGCAGTATTGGTTCATATTTCTCCCAGTTCAATGAGAGGAAATACTATGAACTTTCTCTGATTTTTTAAATAAAATTTGGTATCAATGCTGTAGGAAAAAAACGTTCCTCTCTCTAAATATATAAACTATATTTCCAGGTGTGCTGGATGACTTTGATTTCTTACCTCTGTGCTGCCCAAAACACAGATCGTGCTGCAACTTACTAGTTACTACTCTTTGCACCTTACCTTGTGTGGTCTGGATGTGCTGGTTGTGGTGCTTGAGACTCACACAGCTCTTGCAGTGAGGACGAGCAGGAGAAGAGAGGCTCAAAAGGGACTCATCCAGGATAAGTAGTGCAGAAGGGCCCTCTCCTTATTGTTTCCCCTTGACTTGCTGCGTTCTCCTGTGCTTTTATCCTTAGATGTGTCTCTGCAGAACAGTCTTCCACTGGTGCAGCCACAAGCTCAGCTTTCCCCTAACAAGGGTGTTTTGGACTATCTGGAGTCTGAAATCCAAAACCTCAACACATCACAGCTCCGGCCACCCTCCCACCAGCGGCAGGCTGTGCAGCCCAGCTTGCTGTCCTCCCTGGGCTCCGAGATCATGCCACCTCCTCTTGCTGATCACGTCTCTTCCACCTATGGGAGCAGCAGCTCCTCACGGCCACAGAGAGCTGCCCGCACCCCCAGACCCTGGGACTCTGCAGCAGAGGACAGGAGGGAAAACCGGAGGTGGCCCTTGCCTTTCAGTGGAGATTCTCATTCCAGCTACAGTCGGGAGCCCTGGGACAGGCAGCGAGAGGACCACCCTCAGAAGCAGAGGACAGGCGGCTACAATGGCAGGCCCCAGCACCCCAGACGGGATGTGTCACCCCCACGCCAGGCTGAGAGGGGCAAGAGCAGCAGCAGCAGCAGTTTCTATCCGGAGGAGGCCAAGGAGCGCTCCAGCCACCATCGTGGCTGGAGACAGGAGCCCGCAGGGAGGAGAGACTACCAGCACCACACCAGGAGGAGCAATAACTCAGGTCAGCGGCGGCACAGCTACTCTCCTCCTTCTCGCCGGGGGTCGTGGAGCTCCTCAGAAGAGCAAGTCCGTCTCCCAGTGACAAACCGCAGGCGGCAGCACCGGTCTCGGGAATGGCCAGAAGATAAACCCCCCAGTTATCGCTCATTAGAAGTCATCCCAGGTCAGGACAAGAAGCACAAAGGCAGTGCAGGGCCACGCTCGGTGAGTCAGCTGCCTTTTTGCTTTCCCATCTAAGGGAAGAGGTGGGTTTTGGGGAGTGAGAGTGAATGTTTGTTACTTTCTGCAGCCTGTTGTCTTTCAAACAGAGGGCAAGGAGCACTGGGTGCCCTGCGCAGCTTGGTTATGAAGAGGCTGCTGAGTTCCCTGCATTCAGACATGTGTTGAATGGCTATAGTGTGTTCAGAGGCAAAGTGAGCAGTTAAATAAAGTAGGTCCCCTATCACATCCCACACCGGGTGACATGTTATACCCTCTCATTCCTGTCCCCACCTAGAGGCATTTGGGGCTCTATGTATTGTTGGTGTTAGAATAGCTGTTCTCCTGGCACTGCCTGGGGAGAAAGCACTTCTGGAGCAGGCAGCAGTACTGAGTATCCCTCTGCAACCCTCTCTGGTGTTGGTTTACTTCTGATTTCTTTTACCATGTGCATGATTCTCCTATTATCAATCTCCAACATTTAATTTTTATAGTATCTTAGTAATATTAAGATGGTTCATATGGGAAAGCATCCAGGTAAGGTGCCTAAAGCTACATGAAATAGGCTTTAAGATCACGGGTGGCTATAATGATGAGAAATGTGTGATCCTCCAGGCCAGGTGGAAGAGGATGGCTTGCTTGTTGGGACTTCTGAGAACTGAACATGCATTATATAGGCAGTGAACAGCTATTGTTCACAGTTCATCTTGTCAGTTTACACTGGGACTAGATTTCAGGTAGCAACCTAAGTGTGAAAAGCTTCATATCCAATTGCTAGTCTCCAAGTTAGATAGTGTATCCCCCCTTAAAAAATGAAGGTTTTTTAAAATAAAAAAATGTTAAGTGTCTCTTATCACATATATGCAGAATTTTACCAGGTGGGAGTCTTCTCAAAGGGCTGTATTTTGCCCATTACCGTTTTCCCTTCCGAGTTTCAGAAGGAAGTGCAGTTCTAGTCCCAGCTGGGATGTGTGTATGTATGAATAGTTTTGTTACGGTGTTTAGAGCAGGTAGGAAGACATATGATTTCCATTCATCCTTCCTTGTTCCTGAATCTTTTCTTTTCTCTTGCAGGACAGAGGAAGTTCCCACAGTGGAAGAAGTATAGTCATTTAATGCCAGTACTGAAAGAACTAAGATTCCCACCGGACTTCTCTTAGCTTTTCTACTATGTAGGTTGGGATGGCTGCTTTTGATTGAACAGACAACCAGCAAAAAAACAGATGAAGCAGCTTCCGCTTAGACTTACAACTATGAAGAATCTATGTCTAGTGCCCATGAAAGCAATACACAACCCATTTTTATTCTTGTTGTGATTTGGAAACTCAGGTTTGCAATGGGCTGTGGTCCTTTGAAAACATTCTATTGGAAACAGCAGATTTTTTCTGTAAATGGTATATTCCCAATCTTTAAAGAGAGATACCCGTTGTCTTTGTTAGGTGCCCTGGCACTGCAAGGAGCCCAGTCCGTAGAATGCTGGTCCTTTGCACACCGGTTACTGGAGAAGGGCTCCAATGATCACAGAGTTGTAAAGTCACAGGACAGTAGAATAATTTAGGTTGGAAGCGGCCACTGGAGGTCATCTGATCTGGTCTCCTGGGAGTTTGGTGTAGGGAGGCACAACATCTCCTTTCTACGGCCCTCTGTTGTGCTTCACAATGTATAATGTTTGCTGCTTCTGCCTGGCTGCTGAGCATAGTTAGGGCAGTTGCTTCCTTTTGTCCCCGGTAAGCCTCTCTCCCACACAGAAGGATCAGAATTTGGAAGGATGTTTGACTGCCTTAATAAGGGCTCACTAGCACATCTGCAAATTTCCAGTTTATCCACCCTATACTGACTGAAACAACCTGCCCTACTTTAAGTTTAGACCTTAGTGCCTTAAAAGATACTTGTTCTAGCCTTTAACCCAGACTTGAATTTATTTGTAAACCTAAAGGGCTAAATTTACCAAGGTTTGGCCATCCCTACAGAGACTGAGCAAGGTATGACTACTCCCTCACACCGTGGACTAGAATTTCTTTCAACTCTAGGAAGCATGACTTTGGTGGATATAAAGTACATTGATCCTAAGCCATATACTCTTTTCCATGCATTTTATATTCTCCCTTTTCTCTCTGTGCCATGTATCATATACATGGGGTGGGATAAAGGGCTCTGAAGAAGTCTTACAGTCATCATTTTTACTATTGTCCTTGATCTTTACCCTGACATTTATACCAACTCTGCATCTGATCTGTAGCTAGATTGCAGGGTTTTCTCATCTATTACCTTGCAACAAGAACACAGAATTTCTGTACGCTCTGAGACCAGTTGTAAAGGAGAACAACTTGCCATTTCCCCTTGATGTGATTCAGCCACTGTTTTCATTTAAAATGTGCTGGAAAAAGAGAGGTTCTCCGGATCCTGGCTGCTTCCGCGGGAAACTGGCTTGCCAAAAGCACTTCTTGGCTTCAAGAGACTCAGCTGTTGGCAAGGAGCTTTTGCAGCATCTTGTGAATTATTTTGTAACTCAGAGGCACTAGAGATTGGCCAGTATCAATGACTGTATTACCTAGCTTATTTCCCAACCAGTGCCTCATGGGACACTTGCTACTATTTGTTTTTTAATGTCCCAATTACTGATGTGCTTATGCTTTTCCTTGGAAGACTGACTTGAAGAGGCTTTCATTTTGCCCACCTCCTTTTTTTCTTTTCTTTGGACGATGATGGGAAACATCACACTTGGAGCAAATACTTCTAGCTCGATATCCAATGCAGTTGCTGGTCAACCAAAGGCTACTACAGAGAGTGCTCATTTTCCTACAGTTTCTTGACTGACAGTGCTTATTTCTAATTCCTGTGTATGGAGATAAAGCAGGAGGACCCTCTAGCTTCTCTGGTTCAGAACCAGAGGCCTACTTTTTGAAGACAGAGGGGCTGTTCACCAGCAGTCGATGGCTAGCACAAAACAGAGCTAAAAGAGCTAAAAGACCAACTCCAAAGTTTGAATTCAAGAGAGGAAGGCTGTATTAAGCGTAGTCCTTGTCTGCATTAGACCAAAACTGTGAATAATGTGAACTGACCCATGAGTTACATCTGAAATATAGGGAATTAAGTGTGTTCTCAGAACTTGCAAAGCCAGGATCACTCTTGAATCTAGTTCTCAGTCACTGGCTGTGAATAATTTTTATTCTTATTTAATGACATGCTGAGGGTTTTATGCAACCCCTCTTCTATGATGGGCTAGTGTTTTTTTTAGTTAAGAGGAGTTTATGGTGACTGCAATGACAGAAAATAATATGGGGCTCCTTCTTCCAAAACTAGCACCCTGTTTTGACTTTAGCATTGCCCTCTGGCAACCAGTAGCAGATACCCAGGGCTCTGCAGATTCTCCCCTTGGAAGGTGAATTAGTGGCTTGGAATTTGACTTTCTCCTTATGCTTCCAATAGGTCCATACATCATGCAGGACAACTTCTTCCTGTCATCTCAACCCAGCCCAAATGTCCCGGTTTAAGGGAAAGGCTGCCCCTTTCTCCATCAAGAGTAGGGGCTATTGAGATATCACTTGAGATCCCAAGATGTTAGACATTCAGGGTCTATAAACCAATACGTGTCCAGCACGTTTTCCCAAGAGCAAGAACCCCCTCACACAGCCAGAAAACCTAGATGACTTTGTGTAACAGTAACAGCTGTTGAAGCTTGCTGCTGCAGTATGAGCATGCTAACTGCAGAGGTTGTGCTTTTTTATCCAAATCCTGTGAAGGAGCCCTCCATCTTTATTTGTTCCTCTAGTCCCCGTAATTGGGGTAGGGTGATTAATTGTAGATTGTGTGAATTTGCACAATTTGTGCTGTGTGAAGTCTAAAGAGTTTTAGCTTTATCATACTTCAGCTCCTCTTCAGTCACTTTGTTCATATGTATAGAATCATTAAACAAAACACTTCAGGGAAAATTGATTGTATCTCAGTCTTAATTCTGTAACTTCTTAAATTGTGACAGAAGTAGTCTAGGTAGTTACATTCCCCAGCAGGGAGGCAGAAATGGTACCAGGTTTACTGGTCCACAGACCACTGCCGTTCATAAAACACCAGTTGGTGGGCTGTGAAATAATTACAAAGGAAATCTATATACGCATGCTTTACAACTGCAAGCAGACAGAAAAGTGGGAAGGAAATAGGCTCTGCTTTGAGTGCTTATTTCTATTTTTAATTGGCTATAAATGAAAGCCGTTGTAACAGCACTGCACAATACTATGTGGACTCCTTTTTCCAGTAAGATTACAGGGCTTTGACTTTTTAAGAATTGAGCAGCTCAAATACTGCACATTGAAAGAATTAAGAGTAGGAAATAGCCTAGACTTGTTCTTTCTAGGTTGTAATTTATTCATGCTTAATTTTTCAGCCATTCCAAAGAGCTGATGTTCGTATGTCAGCCCATTTGTGATGAAAAAAGTTGAATATGTTCCACATTTGGGAGTTATTGCCATTCTAGACTTTCGTTTTTCCTGTCATGCAGTTGAAGGAACATACCTTACCCCCAAGAATGAATTTCCTGTCTCAGATAAAGTGCCTTGACAGCCACTGGAGTTGCCCTAATTTAAAATACTAATGTAATCAGTAAGTAACCATGCCACATGGGGCAGATCAGGATGCTCGTGCTGCTCCTGTCAGCTTTCCACCTCAGACCAGAGATTCATAAGAGAGATAAAAAATAATGTAATTTTTCTTTGATTAAGAAAGGACTTGCAATATCTGGCTTTCTTCCTTATGTGCAGAGCGCCCTGCCATTCCGGAATGCTGTTCCAGGAATGGAGGGCAAGGGCTGCTTCTTGTGCAATCATTGATCTGCTCTTGGCAAGTGCCTGTTTGGCAGCAGAAAGTGCTGAAATGCCCAGTTGCTATCTCTGGGATTGTATTCATGATAGCACTAGCTAAAGTAAGGCTAACTTCGGGGGGGGGAGTTACCTTGTGTGATAACAACCACAATGCAAAGCTCTTCAGCGGTACGTATTACTCATAGGGTAGCTAAGTCCCCTCTGTGTTACTACCTCCAGCAGCACATCAGTTTAAAACACCCACTTAATATGGTTAGACCCTTCCATTTGTCGACCTGACATAGGAGAGAGATGACACTTGAGGTTATATTAAATTAACCCCCACGAGTAATGACTGCTCCTTGCTATTTCTGCTAAGTTTAATGCCTATAATGTGCCTTGTGCTGGTCTTCTGAATATTATTCCAGCTGTAAAAGCAGATGGTAAATGTGTAGATTCTCTTCAATGACTGTCAAATGTATAATTAAAATATAAGAGAACTTTCAACCAGTTGCTCTTGTGTGTTCTTCCTAGACCATAAATTGCTTTTTAGCATTTGCACCAGAAGTGGAACTGAAGATTCTCTGTTCTTACTTTTGGAATTAACCTTGTTATACATTAGTAAGAATTTTCTGTTGTTATTTTTTGGACAAAAATGCAAAAAGGTTTGCTTGTATGGGGGATTTTTTTTGTTCTTATTTTGGGAGACTTTTTCTAAGAAAGAAGATAATTTGAATAAACACTCACCATGAGAGTGGAAAAATGTCTGGGAAACCATTGGCAGCCCTCGTTAATGATGTGACCCACTGTAGCAATCGCTGACTTGGCTGCCATGCCTGTAAAACAAGAACGCTTACTATTTGGTTCTAAAGTACTTTGAGCTCCATGAGAAGAAAAGTCTTCTAGAAATTTTGTTTGGTTGATAAATGAAGATACTGGTTGACCTTTTCACACTTTCCACATGTGACAGTCACCTAATAAATAAGTGGCTGACATAAGAATGGAGGTCTGTTGGGTCTCACACACTAGGCTTAATTTATGCCTCATGTCCTCCCCGTTCCCCTTAGCTAATGCCCTTTGTAGCTCAGTGTTGCAGCCTTTCTGTCTCTTCCCCCTACTGCTCAGTGGTTACATGTGCCAAATACAGATGGTTGGCCTGACTCAAGACCCAACGGGCACTTGCAACTTGAGCTATGGGAAAACACACCCTACAGCGGCAATGCAGCTACTTTCTGACTGGGACCAGGTCCCCAGGGAGCCTGGGGAGAAGTTATCATAGAATCATAGAATGGCTTGGGTTGGAAGGGACCTTTAAAGATCATCTCATCCACCCTGCCCCTGCCTTGGGCAGGGACATCTTTCACTAGATCAGGTTGTTCAAAGCCCCATCCAACCTGACCTTGAACACTTTCAATGATAGGGTGTCCACAGCTTCTCTGGGCAACCAGTTCTAGTGTCTCACCACCCTCATCGTAAATAATTCTTCCTTATATCCAATCTAAATCTACCCTCTTTCAGTTTAAAACCGTCTCCCCTCGTCCTGTTACTACAGGCCTTGGTAAAAAGTCTCTGTCTTTCTTATAAGCCCCCTTTAAGTATTGGAAGGCTGCAATAAGGTCTCCCCGGAGCCTCCTCCTCTCCAGGCTGAACAACCCCAATTCTGTCAACCCTTCTTCATAGGAAAGGTGTTGCAGCCCTCTGATCATTTTTTGTGGCCCTCTGGACCTGCTCTAAAACAGGTCCATGTCTTTCTTGGGCTGGGGGCCCCGCAGCTGGATGTCTCCCCTGGGTAAGTTTTGACAGCTGGCTCAGATGTATGCCCATCTTGTCAGCCTATGCAAAAAGACTTGGGCATGGGGAACGAAGAAAAGTGAGAAGGGTGCACACTTACTCCGGTGCACCATTTGGTTAATGCATTTGTTGGAAACGGAGGGTAAAATACCAATGGGCATAATAGCTGCAGGTAAGTTCCAACTGTCAGAGGTTGGTTATGGCACAGGCCTTCCCACAGGAACAGTGGAAGCAAAATTCAGCCCAGCTCTAGCTACTGTTAATGTGGAATTTGGTCAGCTTATGAAAGGGGCCTCTATGACATGGTTGCCTGCAAAAGTAGGGGGCTCAGTGACCCAGGAGCTGCCTTCCATGTCTCTCAGGCTCAGGTCAGACTGACCCTCCATTACCAAATCTCAATAACAGGTCCAGAGTCCTCCACAGCTTCTTGCCTGTCCCACTGAGCTGGATATGCTTGCAAAAGAGCAAATGGGGAAACAAAGCAGGACCTTTGACCTCTTGCTATCACTATATTAGCTCTGCATAAATGCCGGTGTCTCAGATGAGCATCTACTTCAGCTTCAGCCTGAGAAAGAGAGAGAAAGCAGGAGAGGTAAGAGCTGAACTCTCTGTTCTGGGTGGTATGGAGTTTGTGACTGGTCTATCTAGGACATAGAGAAGTGAGTGGAAGTGGTCTTCTATTTTGCCCCATTTCTTATTGCAAGCCAAAGTGTGAGCCCTTCTCACGCTCCGTAGCCAGGAATATTGCTGAAAATGGAGAAGGGTGGGAGTGCTTGAGGTGACCTGGATTGAAGCTGAGTGACAGATGCTCCATAAGACTCACAGGAGGGTCAAGCCCATGGTAGGGATTGCAGAGTTTCAGTGTTGGAAGATACAAAATCTTTCCCCAGCTGCCTTCACTACAGGGACTACAGGCTCTAAAGCGGGTAAGATCACCTCTTCATGCTCTTGGGAAGCAAATTTATACTTTTTGTCTACAGAGGGAGAAACTGGCTCTAGGATTAAAAGTCAAGGAAGGGTGGTAACGGAGCAACTGCTGCTGGTCAGCAAATGTCTAGTGAACGGAGTGGTAGCTTTTGGATGTAATCTGTGCACAGAAGGAAATAAAAATGGATGGAAATTTCCTTACTGTGGAATAAGAAGGAGAACTGACTTGTAGCTACCTGGCACAGGATTCAGCAAAACATTCACATGTAATAGGCTTGCAGCCTTTTTTGCCATTGCAATTCCTAACACTGCAATGTTTTCTTCACGTTGCTCTGAGTGATGCAGCCCTCTAATTCAGTTAGAATTAAATCAATTTTAACTTCTAAACACCTATTTAAGTGCAGTGTGTTTGAAAAGCTTGTTTAGTTGTAATGTCATCTTTTCAATGTACCAAGTACCAAATTTTCAAGAGTTCCTCCAATTCTGACTTTTTTAATAGACAAAATAAAGGCGGTTGGATGAAGCTAAAGTTTGCACTTAGTCCCTTTTGAGAACTTGTTCTGCCTAAGCTATTATCTGCTTCATTAATCCCAGTGTGGAAAAGACAAGAGAACCGAGTTGGGTAGTTGGGTCTTTCCTCAACGAGAGCAAGACAAAATACTCAGATCACCGGGTCACTAAGATGATCATTGTATGTGATGCGCTCACTAGCACAATGCTCTTCAGAGCAATTTACCAAAAAAAATCAAACTCCCACATTATGAATTTTTCAGTTGTACTTATATGTGGAGGAAGCCTATTCTGACCTCTTAGTGGTTTGCTCGTGTGCTGAAACAAAGAATTTTAGCTCTCATATAAAAGAAGTATTGTTTGTTGCAGGTTTGTTGCAAAAATCTGGTGTTTAGCTGACATGTTTTATTTCTCTGAAAACAAACAAAACATTGTATGCTGATGCCAGCAGGTCTCTTGGTGTAGAGAGCGGAACTGGTACTGCAAACCATGCTGCAATCCAGGGCATTGGTGATAGCTCTGATTCTGCTCCTTAGCACCACTCTCCCCGGTAAGTCTGAAAAGCTTTTCTGTCTGCCTGAGGCAAGGCTCAGCTCTACAGGTTCTCACTTGCCTTAGGGAAGTCTAACCCATCCATAAAGTAGGACTGATGCCCAATAACACAGTTCAAGACCATGAATATATAGTACTTGGAAGTGTGAAACAAGTCAGTAGGGGCCTGGCATGAAAACTGTCTGTACCTGATGCAAATACTCTGCCATGTAAGGCCTATGACCTAGATGCCCCAAAATGAGTGATGAGGTGCTGCTGGATGCTGCTAGAGAGAATTCTGGGGGAGGCTTTGAATCTCAGAATTTCAAGTCTCTTCCCGCTGTGCCTGGGGGAAGATATCAGAGACACAAGTGACTGGAGAGGCCTCATGGTTTTTTGCCTCCTCTTTCTCAGAAGTGCACTCAAAGTCCGTCTTTGAGAAAGACCGTCGTGACTGGTTGGTCATCCCCGATGCAATTGCAGCTTACATCTATGAAACTGTGAACAAGATGTCCCCTAAAGTCGGTCAGTTCTTGGTGGATGCTGCCCAGACTCCAGTAGTTGTTGTGACTAGGTATGGAAAGATCCTCCTGTGCTAATGCTGCAATAGCCATGAGTGAAAAGGGAGAGGGAGGAGTGGGAGAAAGAACAGATTAATCAAGTATCTATATGGGGAGACCCAATGGGAAATGAATCAGCAACCAAAGCCTGATGTGACTCTAATGGGAGCGGGGTGTTGGAAGGTGGGGTGGGACGACATGGTTTCACATGAAAGTGCAAGCTCTTCCCAGGGATGCACATTGAACATGACAATGCTCATGGGGATAGCTGGTACTGGTCTTTATACATGGGTAATGAGGGAGGGGGCCACTGGCTGGTGGGGGATCAGCCCCCCTGGAAGGATGCTGCAGTGCTGTCTGTGAGTGGCTGAGCACTGAAGGTGCCAGGAAACACTGCTGTCACTCGACGCAAATCACAGAAGTGGCTCTAGCTGTGAATACATATTCCTCAAAGAAGGGGAACGAGTTTCCTCCCAAAAGGAAAAGCATGATGACCCTAGAGATACAGTTTCATGTAACTCATGGCAAACACATACTATCTTCTGAGGAAAGCCCCTCTAAGACTGCTGAGGAGCTTTGCACTCTCAGTGACAGGCAGTGTGACAACTACAGCAGACGGAGATTACCCTCACGTATTCGTGTATCTTACCACATACACTGTCGTCTCCTGCAGGAACTTCCTCATCAGGGAAACAACTAAACTCAGTATACTGGCTGAACAGCTGATGGAAAAAATAAAGAACCTGTGGTACACAAGAGTCCTAGGTTACTAGCCATATGAAGAGAAGTCAGTGTTTCCTGATGTGTGTTGGTAACACCCTGCAGTGTCCTCTTTCCCCCTGCCCCCACTACGGACCAAGATCAGTCAATAAGACAGAATCGATACTCCTTTTAATGCCACTGGAGGGAACCCAGCCTTAAAGACCAAAGGATGGAAGGCATCTGCTGAAGTCTCCCCCGAAAAACAACCCGCAGCTGGGCATGGGGAAGGCAATGAGATTGTAGAGCTCTTCTGTAGCCAAATCCTGAAAATTAATTCCTCCTGAATGGCTTGGCCATTGCCCCTCTAATAAAAAAATGTTGGTTGTTACACTTCCTTAAGTTTCTTGTTTGTACTGACTGTTACAAAATCACATCCACCTTGGCATCCCATTCTGCTGAGAACATAGCTGTGATTCACAAGAAGTTGTTGCAGGCAATGCCAACAAACCCTGACCACTCAGGCACTTTTAACTAAGCTCAGGTTCTTCTTGGGTGGAGAGGGCACTACCTGAGCACCTTTCAGGGTAGCCACAACATGGCAACCATAATCTCACATCAGGAAAGCCCATGAAATTTAAGTCCTACTGATTGTGCTCCTTGGTTAGGTAAGAAGCAAGTGGGTGCACCTGTATCAAGTGTCTGAAGATTTCAGATCATTTGGGAAAACAAGTGCCAGTAAACTGAACTGTCCATCAATCTAAGCATGACTTTGAAAGTATGTTTCATCAGCCAACCAGTGAGGCTACTGAATAGCCCTTCCAAAGGAGAAACAAGGGGAAAATTTCTCACTATCTTAAAGATGGAGGGTGACCAGTTTATGAGAGGGGCACCTATGCCTATGAAGACCTGGCAAGTCCTTGGCAGCCTTGTGTAACTGCCTCATCTCAGATGCCCACATTGAATAAAGAAATCCATCTACTTTATCATTAAGCAAGCAGAAACAAGTAAACAATTTGCCTGAAATCACAATGGGAGACTGCGGCAGAGGCTAAAGCAAAACCCTGGTAGCCTGGTATCTTGGAGTCACGTGTACATGGGCAGAGCTACTGCTTAGGAGGGAGAGCATTGCTACAACTGGCAAAAGGAGTTTGCCTAATAACTGCAAAGCAACGCTACTGTCTTTTAAGGTGCATCTCCATTTACTTTCCCCTCATGGGGGTCTTAAACCTAAAACTCTGTTCTGCTTCAGCATTAGCCTTAACTATCTGTAAGGGCTTGAGAGCACCAGTAATGGCCCTCACCTGGGACCCTCATCCATGCACCCTGCCTATGGACCCAGGAGCCACATCTAAGCTCAGGCTCTGGGCACCCAGACCTGTGGCTGCTCCCTGCTGTCTTGGCTTACTGGTGGGTTTTCTTGCATGGATGCTGGACCCACATCGTAGGTAGCCTCATTCTCTCCTTGGTTGTGCTTCCTGGATGGACCATGAACCTATGCTGTAGCCTTGCCTCCAGCTCTGCCTCCTGCTGTCCTGAGTGGGCTCGCTGGTATGGCTGAAGGACCCTGTCACAGTTACTACCTCACCTCTGCTTGGGACTGTGCCCTGGCTGGGGGCATCACTACCTGTGCTGTCTCTGCTGGCTCCTGGCTTGTCCCCCGTCTTGGAATATCCCAGCTCTTGCTGCTCCCTGACACTATTTTTAGATTATCAGGTAATCAACAATTGAGTAGGGGAAGCAGGAAAAGCAGAGAAGCTCAAGGAGGAATTGGGAGATGTTATTGTTTGCCCTTCCCATGGAAGTGTGCAAGAGAGCAAAGGGAGAGATGGGGGGTGACAGGGAGAAGGGAGAAGCAATAGAGATTGAAGGAAGTGAAAGAATCAGCAGCGATTGCTCTAAAAGCTGAATGTATTTCCTCAAGGCTATCCCTCCCCCTGCCCTCCCGCTGGGTTTGATTATGGAAATTAACTCAAACAGCTGACAAAAGGCTAATTAACAGATGAAGGCTATATTTAAGCCGGTATCTCTGTGCCAACCTCCACTAGCATTGGTGGGAGAACTGCCTTGACCCCACGTACACAGTTCCAGGCCTTTATTTTAACCTGTTCTCCACATTTTACAACAGTATTTGACCATCTCAGGAAAGCAGGCTTTGCCACTGTTGAGCTTCAATACTCCTATTGCTTGGGCAGTGTTGGGGGTGGGGGAAGAATGCCGTAAGCTAACAGTACGGCTCTTTCTCCAACCTGAAGTGCTGGATACTGAAAATGTGTGTGTCCACTTTCTTTCTCAATGATCAGAAAGACTTACTGCCAGCAGTACTTGATTCTCCAAAGCTTCCTATTGCCCCAGTCTGAATTTCACCTCCCAAGATCTTTGCTGCTGAGAGGAGTTTGCTTCAGCACAAACCTGAACATGTTGTAGCTGTTGTCCTGTTGCGGCAATTTGGTAGGCTATTGATAATACAGGAGAAATGAGTCCCCTATGTTTTGGGGTTGGTTATTTAGTTGTTTTGTTTGGTTTTTGTAATTATCAGTCGGATCAGCTATCAATATAAACTTCCACTTAACCATTTGTCTGGAATAAAAAATCTCATTTCGCATTTTCTATGTCTCAGCAGCTGCTTGGCACCCTGCGCAATCAGAATGAAGTCAGTGTCCCCGTGCAGAACAGCAAATTCTTCCATCTCCGGTTGCTTCACCACTTCTGCAGAGCTCTTTTGCAGATTTCTTTATTGCTGCCTGTTTTGCTTAGACTGTCTGTGCTTCCCTGGTCACGCATGAATGTGCACATGCATATGTATTATGTAAATGAACCAGTATTTAGAAGAAGGTTTAGAAAAGCGCAGTTTGGGCTGATAAGAGCGTTAACCACATGAAAAAGCCAGAAACTTCAGCTCTTTCTGCTACAGATACAATTTCCTACCTGCTTGTTTTGCATGTGTCTGCTCAGTCTTTCTCTCTTTTTTCCAAAATATAACCCTTGTAGAAGCCGGGCAGCTTAAATCCCCTCTCGCCCCAAGGAAGAATTCAGCATTCTGGGTTTTCTCAGGATAGAGGTTGCTCTTTTGGCACTTCAAAAATATTTCTTTCTGAAAGAGTGAAAGTCATGAGTCTCATGAAAGAGCGTGAATGCGCCCTTAAGAGTTTGGTGTCCTGGAAATTGTTGCTTCAGCCTTTTCAATCTATTTGTATGCACTGCCAAAAAGGGTAGGAAAAAGTTTGGAAAGTATAGGGGGCTTATGTTGCGTTTCGAGCCTGTTGTGTGACTTCATCAATGCAACCCAGCGGCATTTCTGTATTGCATCACTGCACAACTGGAGGAGAGCAGTACCTGGCACGAATTCCATGCTAAAGCTTAACAAAGTTTTGATATTTTGTTAAATGCACTTAATTATAACCCTTTTGTTCTTTTGCAATGTAACCTCCAGAAAATCCAAGCCAGCCACATGCTGATTAGCTGTTTGATATCTGACTGATTTTAGTATATGGGCAAAACTGAATCAGCCCATAGATCTCTGTATTTGTTTGTATTGAATCTCCTGATCATGTTATCTATGCATTTTTATGCTTTAAAAGAAGTAAACATAAAACCTTCCAGGTGGCTAATCTGCTGTACAATCTACAATGTAGGGCAACCTAAAGAGCATAGTAGACAACCTCCCACTGCCACTTCTGACCCTGATGTTACTGGCATCACTCTTTGGTGAGTTCCTTAAAGGCAGAAACTAGCAGCTGAGACAGCATTCAGGCTGGGATCAGGTAGGAAAAAAAAAAAACATTTATCCCAGAAGGGATCCTGGGGCAAATTCATGGGACAGGTAATAGGGGGCCATATGTTTTACTCTCAGAATTAAAATATTTCACATCTACTCCCACTTTTCAGTAGAAATAAACAGCTTAATCTGTAATTTCTTTATAAAATAGGGATGGAAATCACTTCCAAAGTGATGTCTGTGAAAGTTCACCGAGTGCTTCAAGATTCTTGGAGAGGCTTTGTAAGTGTTCATTTCAGTGAGATTCATGTCAGAGAAACTTTCTTTGTGAGTAATCATCATTCACTTAGCAGCTTTGTGAAAGCAGCTTGTGGTGTAACTGGTTCAACTGAGTCCATTGAAATGAAATCTTAAGAAATGTCAGTTTTCTGTTGTTTCCGAGATGGATGAATAACACCTCAAGTGTTCCTGATTTCTGCAAAAACACCCCTTCTCAAAAAGCATTTATCATGGTGAATACTTTACACCATTTTCAGTGGCTCAGAGTGTGGATGGCACAGAACTGTTCGGCTTTTACACTTCCTAGTTCTCCTCACCTCTTAGTTTAACACTTGGAAAAATCACGAATTAACGCTAACGAATGAACGCCTCGGTCTCTGCGCTGCTGTGAGCAGTGGCGGCTATCCTTGTCAACAAACAGCCCAAGTCCTTCAGTAGCAGAAACCCCAACGCAAGGCGTTTTCTCCTTCCAAGGAGAGATGATGAGGACTGGAAAAAGTAATGTAAACGTAAAATATTTGAGATTTATGGCCGGTAGTCACACTTCAAGAGCCATCTGGTGATTTCACCTACACATACACCACGCACACGCATTTCCATCTAAAGGTATTGTATTTTTCGTCCTCTGGTGATGGCAGTGCACGGCTGTGCGGGCACGGAGAGAGGTGCGGCCGCCGCCCTGAGAGAGCGGACAAAGATGGTGGACGTCCGGTGAGGCGCAGGGCTGACAGAGCCTTCTTTCAGATGGTTCTGCGCTTTCCACGGACTTCTGGCAAAGCAGCTTTTTCAAATTTTAAAAGTAAACACCAAAATCACAAACGGGGGGTGTGTGCGTGTGTGTATGCGATGCCAATAACGAAAACTGGCACCCAGAAAAAGCAGGTGGCTCCAGGGGAGGCCCCGCGGCGGCCGAAGGAGGAAGGCAGCGCC
>NW_009192268.1:24364-29379 GCF_000690835.1 Fulmarus glacialis | reverse complement strand
TGCCGGCTGGGGTTAAACCACGACAGGTAGACAACAAAATATATTCTGAGAGGTTTCCAAAAGGCAGCAAAAATTCTCTTAAACAAAATGGTGGGTACAAGAAGTAGGAAGATGTCCTCACAAGGAAACTGCAAATGATTTTAAAATCAGGTGTCAACCTACCAGTAAAAATTAAGTTCTACCATGACATTATTATTGAACTTGATCTTTAAAATACTCTTAACAGTAGTTTGCAGAAATGTAATTTAAATGGATTTTTCTGCTGGCCTACAAAACAATGCACCAGGGGGCAAGGCAGAGCAGACACTCCTTTCTCAACAGATCTGCAGTTAATACAAGACAGAAACCCTCTTAAACCTAAACAAACGGCAACAGCAAAATCAACTTACTTGTTGACTCATAGGGACTGTGGACATTCTCTAAGTGACACTGTAGCTGAAACGGAGTGGAGAACTGTCTGTAACAATGCTGACAGATGGTATGGACATCTACCTCTCCATTCTGCTGATCCAGTTCAACATGGTGCTTCATGTGATTCATAAACCTTATGTAGGTGAAGAGAAAGTGTGTGAACAGAAATTCAAACATTTTGCACCAGTAACCCTGAAAGCACTATGAACGCTACACCAGAATTTTTTTTTTTTTAACAGCATTAAGATGTTTCCTTCTTGCTCTTCCCATCAAAAGCAACCAAACCCTCCTCCTATACAGAAACCTCCCACTCCCTAAGCCTAGGGGAAGTGAGAGAACAGATTTTGCAGTTCTTCAAGAAGAATTATTTCCTATTATCTAGTAAGACTAGCGATGAGCAAATGAGACTTCTCTGCTGAAGAATATAAATGTAATTATTCTAACCACGCAATCTTCTTACAACTTTTGCCCTGACTGAACTGCGTGATGATGGGCAAATCTCTCCCTTTTGTGCTTCACTTCTGGTCTTAAGCTACAATATGGGAAAGCTGTAGGGCCTGAGAGACTGACGGTTACAACTCATTTTTACTTCTGCAGATCAGAGGTATTCAGAACACCGTAGACTGTTTTTGTGGCACATCACATTCGTCTTACCGTATGTTGTTCTTTAGCCTCTTGGTGCAGTGTGGACACCTGAAGGAAGTTGGAACCTTGGGGAAGTTCAGTAGCTGGCTCACTTTGCCACCATCTCTGCCGTAGTAGAAATCATCTACTAACATAATGAGCTTACTTTGGGATGAGTCAACTACGTTTTCACTTGGCTCTGGAGCTTTAGCAGGTGGGGACAGTGCAGGGATAGGAGTAGAAGCGGGTGGTGAAGCAACAGCTGTAGTTTTTTCTGGAGATGGAGGCTTTGCAGATTGAATATTTGGTTCAGATTCTAGAGATTTTCTTTTCTTGAGGAATTCAACCATTTCAGGGCAGCAGTACTAAAAGGGAAAAAAAAAGAAAAAACCCACAACCCCCCCACACACATTAAACTGTATCTAGGAAGAACTATATATACTATTAAACAGACAAAGACTAACCAGTACTAAGGAAAGACAGGGGAACTCTAGGAAACTCTTGAGGAAAGAGTAATGTAGAGTCAATATCCGATTTTCCGTTTTGATTGTTTACTGATATGCAAGATTAGAAAATAAATGCATCTCCTGGCACCAACAAGACATAAAACCGAGGTGCTGCCTACTTCCAGTGAGGGATGCTGTGGAAGGTCTTCCAAAGGCCTCTCCTTTGCCTCTCACTTTCTCCTAGTCATATTCTTCCTTTTCACAGAAATCCCTGATCTAGGGAGAGGAACTATTCTTTGCACTCCACAACCACGAGCAATTATCCATTAATGGCTCATCTTAGAATGGTTACTTACACACATATGTCCTCTTAAAGCTTCAGTGACTCGAAACTGAGCGTCACATCTTGGGCAGACCTTCCTGCCACCATCTTGCAAATCAAATGTGGGAATAGGAGATGAACTGACTGTAACAGGAAAAACACAAAACAAACCAAGAAAAATAGAATCCCCTTACACTTCATCTTAAACCTAGGCCATCTTTTTGGCCTACTGAAATACTTCAGTTTCAAGAGCTGTACTTTTAACTAACAACTAGATTGGAAGAGGCATGAAAAAGGGAAAAGTATGCAAACTTCTGACAACCTGTATGACAAAACATACCGCCCAGTAGCTAGAATAAGGAGAGTCTCAAAATCAGACTTAATAAATCAAAAAAATTTTAAAAAGAAGGAAAAAAGATGAGTGCAACTCATCACCCCTTTTTCTTTAATAATTTGTTTGGTTTCCTTAATCATTTGTTTGCTTTGGTTTTCCATGAGACTAAAATGCCTCATCTTCACCTCCAGCTGTAGTAAGAGACTCAGAATACAGGTGACATGAAATGTACCTTAAATCAGCTTTTGGACTCCCAAACACCCAAGGAAGGTGATTTTTTAGCAGAAGAGAAGCAAAGGTTTTATCCTTTTGCCTCCTTGTGTAGAGTATTCCAGGTGTGTGTATTCTCAAGATGGCAGCATGCACATCAATAGTTTTGAATGCAAAATAATGTATGCAACCAAATATCCACAAACAAAATATAATCACTGTATAAAAATGTACAGATAAAGATGAAGAAATTAACAGCCAAGCTTTTCAAGGGTTTATCCCTGTTATGAAATCTCAGTAGTTACAGGTTAGCATTTTTTAACTCCAGAAAATAAAATTCTGAATCAATCGAGTTAGGATAGCTGCTATAGACCATACCTTTTAACGATGACGACGATGACGACGACTCTGAAACGCTGGATCTCTGGGAACCATGCACAGGGCTGCTGTTGGAAACCACCAGCGGGCCAGGGCTCTGTCCTAACGAAGGAATGGTGTTGAGGGTATTCACTAGCTTAGCAACCTCATTGCTGTTCTCACCAGTCACTCCAGGTCTCTTTACAGTCACAAAGCTTGCAATACTCACTGCCAAGGGAACGGATAATACAAGAACACTAATAAGGAATCGGTGAGGTCTGATCCACTGTGTGAATCTCGCCCCCATCTAGTATGCCTTGTCTCTTGCTCTTCTACCTTGAGTCTTCACCAAAGGTGACTAAGCCATCAATTATCCTGTCCAGTAATGCAGAGGCTGGCAAGACTGGGAAAGTAAATTTCCCTAACCTTCCAGATCACACTCCAAGATACGATGAACTAAACAGGATACTGACGGTCACAAAAATTATTTGTATTTCTTTTCTAAATACAGCTGTATACGATTATGGCCACTTAAAACTAAAAATAACCTGACTACTTGCTGTGTGAAGGAGTATTTTTTTCCTTTTCAAACTGTTTGTCACTATTCTTGAGCAATCATTTCACTCATGAATTCAGCCAACATTCAAAAAAAAAAAAGGCAACACGGTTAGTTTCTGCTTGTGTTCATCATCTAACTTCACCTTTCAAAAAATACAAGTGATTAACAAATAGTACTATTCACTTTTCGGGACTTCTAATTGATTGCCTCAGAGCATTCTACAAATAGTTCTCAAACCAAACTGGACATGATGGCAGATTATCCTTATTTTCCAGGTTGGTAAGAGAGATGAAGCATGAGTCAGTGACAGGCAAAAATAGAACCCAGGAGATCTGACTCAACTTCTGTCTTTTAGCTGCTAAGCCGTATGTTTGAAGATCAAATTATAGACAGTGTTACACACTTGAGTCCCCTCACTTTTCCATGGCAAGTCTTACCTAATTTGGGATTAGCAGCTTGACTGGACTGCCCTGGCTGCTGCACAGTTAACTGTCCAAGTGTTGTTGGCTGCGTTGCAGTAGGAGTTGTGGAGGTGCTGGGAGTGGACTTACTTTGCTGTTGTGCCTGGGACTGTGGTACAGTGCTCCTGATGGTAAGCGTGGCCGGAATGACTGTAGTGAAAGTGTTGGTGGTGGGTCGGACCGGCATGGTTGTACCTGGTCTCACCTGGGCCATTTGAGAGAACACCTGAGGAACTCCAACTGTTGGTTTAACAAACTGGGTACCTGGGGCTTCAAAAACAAAGGAACAAACAAGGTAGATCAAGTAATCGAATTCCATTCCTTGCACCGAGTGTAACCTATTTTTCAACACTGCTGAGCTCCCAAAATTCCCAGCAATTTCAGTGGACACTTGAAGAGTTCAGCACCTTAGTTTCACTTCCCAAGCAGACTAAAACTGAACATGGATGCAGACAGAGTGAAGATTGTATTTACAACTTTTTTTAGGTGGAATTTTCCAAAAGGCCCAAGTAGCTTACGAGGATAAATCCTGCCAACTTTCATGGGGCTCACAGTCCTAGTCACTAGGCCCAATGGAAACTCATGGAAGACTTCTTATGGCAGGACAAGGGTGATCCTACAGTTGCAAATTAGTTTGTGATAGGAGGCTTTGGAGATTCGTTCTGGGGAGAGTAAAAGGTGACGCATCACTAGCATGGTTGCTTTGTTATAAGGCAGGTGTCCAGGGACACATGAGTTCTTAGTCTTTCTGATGGTGCATGACAGGATCCGGTAGCAGATATTAGCGTTAGAAAAGTCATCCTCAGGGTGAGGCCTGGTTTCCAGGCAGTTTCCCAGCACTAGCATGGCATGGGGAGATTTTGAAAGGAAGGAAGAGGGGTGGTCATGGGCTGGGACTTTGGAATTAAGTTAACTGAGGAAGCTTTTAGAAGAGGCTAGATCATATAGAGCTCTGAGAGGCAGACATTCCTTCCAGCTGGAAGTCCCCTACTCTGCAAAGTGGTTTGTTACTACGAACAAAGAGCCTACTCTTTGCTGCAAAATGACTAGCGGAATTACAGCCACAAATACAGACAAATCTCACCTACTACAGAACCGACCCCCCTGCTTCTTTAGAGTTATTAGATATGCAGGTGTGTCCTGGTTTCAGCTGGGATAGAGTTAATTTTCTTCCTAGTGCTGTGTTTTGGATTTAGGATGAGAATAACATTGATAACACACTGATGTTTTAGTTGTTGCTGAGCAGTGCTTACACTAAGTCAAGGACTTTTCAGCTTCTCATACTGCCCTG
>NW_009192268.1:0-23890 GCF_000690835.1 Fulmarus glacialis | reverse complement strand
CTTGTTTCAGTCCTTACCTGGGACGAGGGGGATGGGTCTAACTGTTTGACCTTGCTGTACATTCAGCACAATTCCAACTTGGTTCATTGTGTTTTGTACAGGTCGCACATTCCTCACGGGAAATCCCTGCAGTCAAACAGTACCATTACCATTAACATACTGAGCATATTTGAAGCCCTTTCAATATGACCTTTCTACCTGAAAAATCAAATAAACAAATAAAAAAAAACCACAAACCCCACAGTACTATTATCTATAGATCAATTGAACTATGAGGCCATACTGTTCTCGTCCAGCACCTTACCCAACAGTAGGGCCACTTTCCTTATACTCCACAACATTCTGACATACAGCCTCCACTCTCAATCTCTCCTTCCCTAAGCACCTACAGAAATCTTCTCCCAGGTCTTAGCAAATGCTCAAAGAAGCCAGTGGACATTTAAAAAAATTTACCTGCACGTTTCCAGGAAAATAAAACAAAGTAGTTAAGTATTCAGCAAGGTCAAATTCACACAGAGTGGACAGACCCACCTACAGCAGGGAGTCAGGCCCTACCGGTAAGGCTACAAGCGAGAGCCAGCGTGAAGTCCCATCAGACCTGTGCTGGCTCCACAGGACCTGCTGAGGTGTGGAACATGGCCAATTTTCTCAAGTAAGATTCAACTGCAAAATGGCTAGGAACACAAGCTATTTCCAAACAAAGCTATTTTTAAATCTACATAAATTAAAAAACAAAAGCCCAACAGATTTCAGCTCAAGTGTAACATCCACTAAAGTGCACAAGAAAAACTGAAACAGGCATCTGTTTCTTAACAGAGAACAGTCTTCCATGGATGAGTGCACCAGATCTTGTGTCTCAGCCATCCTGGCTGGAAGGGCACTCACCTGGGTTGTTATGAAGATGGGCTGGCTGGTCACTGGAGAATTCGTGACATGATTGGCATTCTGCATGATCTGTACAGGTCGTAATACTGGCTGAGTTACCATTGTGCCCAGACCTGAGGTCGGATTCTGGGTAAGGATTAGCGGCTGTCCACTTTGCTGAACAAGAGGATTGCCAGCTGGAAGAAGAACAGAAATATAGCAAAAGTCACATTTGTCAGGTAAAAAGGCTGCTGCTTCTCACATACACTCAGTTGGCAATTTTAGGCTTCAGAATTTGAATGAGTTTTCCAGAGCATGCTTTAAAAGTAAACTTATGAAACTATCCAACCCTTCTATATGTTGTTTTAATATTCATATTTAGACTAGGATTTTCCAAGCTGCCTAGGAACTAGGTGTTCAAATCCCTTAGCCTTGAGCAACCTCAGAGACTGATTATTCTGGCTCCTACGTGCCCTTTGAACACAGCCACAGCAGCTAAAGAAAATATTTTTTCTAGTCTCATTAACTATTAAGTAAAAATTCACCTGCTGGCAGATATGTTGTTTTAATATTCATATTTAGACTAGGATTTTCCAAGCTGCCTAGGAACTAGGTGTTCAAATCCCTTAGCCTTGAGCAACCTCAGAGACTGATTATTCTGGCTCCTACGTGCCCTTTGAACACAGCCACAGCAGCTAAAGAAAATATTTTTTCTAGTCTCATTAACTATTAAGTAAAAATTCACCTGCTGGCAGATAAAAACTTATTACCCCTGGCATAGGACATGTACCAGAGCTAGAGCTACACTGAAAGCTTCTGAACAGCACCGACAGCCACAGGCCGTCGGGGACACCGGAGTCTGCAGAGGGCTTCAATTAACCAGGACTAGGAGGTGACAAGAATTCTGAAGTAACCTAAAGTTATCTACAGCATCCTCGGACAGAAAGAGGACTGTAGGACTGAACCTTCACAAAGCAGCAGACAAACTTCAACTTTAACAAAAGAAGGAAAAAAAGAAGAGAGATTGAGAACATCTGGATCACACTGAAGTCATGATGTGCATGCGGACTGTGTCATAAGAATATCTTATAATGGTTCAAAGTGCTTGTTCTCTTGATTCAGGAGTGAAACATCCTGCTTGAAAAAAAGTTAAGATGCGGAAGAGACAGTAGTTTTATCCACTAAACTCAACATCCTTAATATCACACATTACATGAAATATTTCACACAAGTTCTTTGGTATGAGAGTATGTTCATATAATTAC
This sequence comes from Fulmarus glacialis, assembly GCF_000690835.1. NCBI lineage: Eukaryota > Metazoa > Chordata > Aves > Procellariiformes > Procellariidae > Fulmarus > Fulmarus glacialis. Next base: position 21,761 of record NW_009192268.1, on the reverse strand, counting down.
AACCAACCAGGTTACTGCAGCTTAGCAAGATACCACATGTCAGCTGAGACCCACTGTCTTCAGACCCCCTAGGCAGCTTCATTTGGAAGTAAAACCACTCAGTTTAAAACGTCTTCACAGTGTTTTATACTAATGGATTTTATTTAGTATTTCCTTGTTTGACAATAACTTGCACTTTACACTAAGCAGCAGTAACTTGATTCCTCGCAATTGTGCCGATGTACCCATCAGGGAGCTCTAACACGGGTTACCCACCATCGTGCCCAGAGGGATTTCCTTGCTGCTTACAGATACAGTTGCGTAATAACTCCACCATGAGGTTCTGTCCTCAGGTGCACATCATCTTGTGAAGTTTTGACTGCTAACATTCCATGACCGCTGCTAGAGTTACCTAACGCTTTCCATTACCTGCAGATGAAAAAGGTATCCTATTGCTTTGTGAACCACTAACTGCACAGATCAAGTTTCTACGATGGACGTCTGCCTCAGAGATTTTTTTTTTTTGGTGGTGGGCTGCAATAAGTAGAATTGTTCAGTCATTAAAGAAAAGCAAACTTTGCTTCTTCTGGTGCCATTTTTCTTGTAACATTTTCCTCTGCACAATTGCCCAAGGCCTTCCATGATCTCCAACTACCCCCAGGAAAATCCACAGGGGTAGGTAACATTAATCAGCTTCTGACGACCTCAGCTTGCACCAGCCCAGCAGACACTTCCTAGCAGTTGGCTGTGACCTTCAGTCAAGATCCCATTTGTCCCATGCGTGCTCTCAGTTCCACAAGCTCTTACTTGCCAACCAGAGCAGGCTTGCAATATTTGCACAGAATGAGGAAATTCAAACCCAGGAATATTGCCCAATTGCTTCTGGCAACTCGGGGGCCAATGTCGCACCAAAACAAAGATCAGAGGAATCTCCCATCTACTGCCAATGTTTGCTGGCACCCGAGACAGGGAAGGAATTAAAAGGAACAGAAGAGAGGATGAGGGAGGAGGCTGTGAAGAAACATGCTAATGAAAGATGAGATGAAACGGTCTACAACCACCAAGGTACCAGTTCAGAGAACATAGAACAAACCTTTGCTACCGACAAACGCTAATGATGCTCAGCAGAACACTTCTGACATCATTCCCCTTCAGTGGCCAGTCTACTGGAGGATGCACACAATTCTCGTACCCACGCACTGTGTTAGCTCAAGCCCGTGCTGTGGATCAAGTTAAGAAGTAACAGTAAAGGTCGGCTACTGTAGTGTTCACACACCTTCTCAGAACACAAACTTTAACTCACAGCCAAACATTCTTTTCCACAGAAATCCGCCTCACTTTGCGCACAGCGTGGATGATGGTCAGGGAACAAATCAAAGGTACGCAGGAAACGAGGCGATGTCTCTACACGCCTGACTCTTGCACTGTAAATGATGCAAATATGACGGGAGCAAGGCACCATCGAAGAGAGGGGTGTTTTGGTACCTAAGGCTGTTGACTATCATCTGGAAAAAAATGAATTTTATCCCATTAAGCAGTTTAGCAAAAAAATTTACTTTTTACTCTGGTGATCACTACATCTTCATCTCCCAAATGCCTATTACAGGCTACATGTGGCCAGGTCTAAAGACAGCGAGGAGCTTCCAACAGCAAGTGATCTGCACATACGAAATGCATTACCTTTTCTAAATATCATGGGGGAGGGAAAAACATTTAAAAAATTTTTTTTTAAAAATCAGGCCACAGATACTTCAAACTCAACTCCAGAAAATGAGCAGGATACTTATTTGGGCTTCAATTCCTTCTTCCTCTATATCGTTCTTCCTCACAAAGTTTAGCTCATTCATGTATTTGTGTTTTTGTACTACTCAATCCCGCTATTACTATAATCCACGTCTTGAGGACAAAGGGCTTCCAGACTGGCAGAAGGAAGTGTGATACAGGAAGATCTTCCCCACAGGAATCTTCCCACCATAGATTGACAGATTATCCAGGTTGTTTCAGGGCTACAAAACGGTCCAACATTACTGAAACTGCCAATGTTAGAGGAAAGGGTTGCTGTACCCGAACAGCAAATGTTTCCTATGTAACTGTGTAAATCCAGGAAAAGACCTGCTGCATGCCAAAATGTTCTGACCCACAGCCAAAACAGCTTCTTTTAATGGAAGATGCTTTACACTGACAGTCTGGATGCTGCCTGGCTGGCAATCCTCAGGGTATATGATCCAAATGTTTTCATGAAGATTATACTAGGCAGAAACAGTAGGGTAATGGAAGACTACATCAGAAGGTTCAGATCCAAGCCGCACAACTGCCTGGCCCACACTGCATCTTGCCTCACTTTTGGAAGTGCTTTAGCCAGCGGGAGGACTGCTGGAAAAGAGACACCAGTTCCCACTTCCAGAGCATGGGGGGAAAAAAAAAAAAGCAATCAGCAAACTTAACCTCAAACCGAGGCAGAGGATGGAGATGCTGAGATGTCGTGAAGGCTAGCAGCCTGTCTTTGATCATTTTCTTCTTTAGGATCAAAAATAACAAGCATGAACCCACTACTGTCTGAACTCTGCGCATGCTGCCTCCAATCCCAAGTGAAAAAAGAGGACATACTTCTAGCCTTTGCTCTTTTATAAAGCAAGGTCTCTGAAGAGGGATAGGAAAAAGACGGAAGGAGTGAATGAAAACTAGAGACAAACAGACTGGATTTGCAATCTTTAAAAAAAATTCAGAGAGGTAATCCCTTCACAATACTCCTGAAAATGAGGTGATTATCAAGAAGAGACAGAGCAGTTGAGGAAAAAAAGAAAAAAAAAAAAAACAAAAAAAGAACCTTTGGATAGTTCTGTCAGGTTCTGAACGTTTACATCCCACCTAGTATCTGATGAAGGCCCAAATCCAGAGCACCAGCAGATTGTTTTCTCCTCCTCAGTGTCTCAAGCATATTACTTGGCTGACAAGGAGCACACAGTCATCCCCAAATCTTTCAAGGAGTGGAGACCTTGCCAAATGCTGAAAATCTGTGACTGCAAATGAGAGGTCTTACATTGCCACTGGAACTCCCATGAGAAATCCTGAAGCTACGATGACCTCGTGGTTAGTACAGAGGCCATGGTGCAACCTCAAGCAGAGTGTGACAGTCAGGCTTCCAACTCCTTCTGGCACTCCTCTGGAGTTTACAAATAATCTAGGAAGACTTGTACTAGTTTAACAAACAAAAGATGACTTTGGGTTTAAATCCATTTTAAAGCAGAGAACAGCTGACAAAGATCTTCTGGTCAAATCCAATGATTTTGACTCTTTTCTCTCAGTGTGGACTTGGCAGGTCCTTGCCATGTTGCTCTCTCCTGAAATGCTATCATTACTAGACAAAACAATAGCAGAAGCATATATAAATACTCTAATTCCTTACCAGAGACTGCAGGTTCTTTTCAATGTGGCCAGGATGGACACAGTTGTATGCCCAATTTTTTTTTTTTTTTTTCAGGCTTTGGTAGACTTTCGTAAGTGAGAATGACAAGCCTTCTGCAGTAGCATGTCCAAGAGCGTGCAGTACTTCTCTTAGATTGTTTCCAAGGAGGTTTGTAAGGTTTCCACAGGTCCTGGAGCACTTTAAACTCACCGGCCAAGACAGATGTGCATAGATTCACTACTTCATCTAGGGAGAATGAGGAGACCATGGCAGAAATCAGCTGCTGGGAAAGAACAAATTACGTTCTTCTCTCTTCTCCTCCTGCCTCTCAAGTGTATGATTTTCCAAGTAGCTCGCTGGAAATGGCTTAATTTGCTTCTTGGAGGAGGGCGATTTAGACCTAAATGCCAGTTGGTGAAGCAAGCCTCCTGAACAGCCCACTTAGTCCAGTGATCCTTGTGCATCCTAGGCCTCTTCCTACACTTCTTGAACTCCTCCTTGACTTCCAGTATGCTACCAGGAAGGCAGAATGTAGACATGTAGAAGAGGAGTTTCTTTATTCTCTCTCTCAACTAAGAACAGCAGAGACGCTCTCCTGTAAAGGAGAAGCCACTCTCATCAGATGTGCCCTACGTGTTCACAGGAGAGGTTGGACTGACAAAGCCTCTTTAATCTGATACTCCAGAAACCCCATTCGGATGATCTGCACTTCACAACAGCGTGACCTTCCTAAAGAATGCTAGTGCTGAGCCCATCAATAAGTTACTCTGCACTGCGAACAACTGAAGTGCAGAGATAGGGACCTCAAAGGTAGAGCACACCACGCCATTGCTAAGGAGGCCATCAGTGCCAAGGTTCCTACCACTGACACAATCCACATCAAAATCAGCGATAAATGGTTAGGACTGGTGTCAGCATGTCATGATTTAGAGGTTACATAGACGCAGACTTTGAATTCAACACTTGGGCATCACTAAAGGTCCTCTCAGGCTTATGAAGGGTAGACTAATAAGCCTGGGGTGACTCAGTGTCCTGGTTTCAGCTGGGATAGGGTTAAATTTCTTCCTAGTGCTGTGTTTTGGATTTAGTATGAGGAGAATGTTGATAACACACTGATGTTTTCAGTTGTTGCTAAGTACCCTCCTAGTCCAAGGACAGCTCCCATGCCTACTGACTGAGCTAGGTACACAAGATGGGAGGGAACATAATCAGGACAGCCAGCCCAGCTGGCTAATGGGGTATTCCATACCATGTGACGTCATGCTCAGTATATGAATGGTAGGCATGATCCAGGAAGTACCGATCGCTACCTGGTTATCGGTCAGCGCGGGTGGTGAGCAATTGCATTGTGCATCACTTATTTTGTATATTTTATCATTATCATTATTATTCTCCCTTTTCTGTTTTATTAAACTGTCTTTATCTCAACTCACGAGTTTTTCTCACTCTTACCCTGCCGATTCTCTCCCCGTCCCACTGTGTGGGGGGGAGTGAGTGAGCGGCTGCGTGGTATTTGGCTGCCTGCCAGGTTAAACCACAACACTCAGTTCCTTGATGACTTTGTTCTCCAGTGAACGGCCCTCCGCAGCCAGCACCGACAGCTGAGGGGCGAAATGGAGCAACGTAGGGATGCACTGTTAAGGTTTTAATGGCAGGTGATTTGGGCATCAAGTGGAGTCAGCTCACCAGGGCACTCCCTGAGGAATAAGGGATTACTGGGGCCTGCGGACAGACACTTGTAGGTATCTGAGGAGCCTTCCATCACTCTTAGGAGAAGCAACTTCAGGTGGCTCCTGTGCTCTCTGAATCCACTTCCAGAAAGTATGGCAGGTCGAGCACTGCTCCAAGACATATCCTTCAAGACACGGGAAGCACAGGGAGCAAAGCTAAGAGAAGCTTCTGCCATAAAACCACTCCCTAGATGACAGGCTAGCTGAGCTTAATGCAAACAAACATATAATTTTTGTCAACAAGTGTAAGAGAGGAAAATTATACTAAACGTTACATATGGTTTAGGGGAGAGAGGGATCACAGGGCAGTATGCAGAGTAAGCACGCACTGCAAGCGTCCTGTCACACTGATGCAGGCAGTAATTTAAACTAGACTAAGTTTTCTCACTTCCCGTCCTAACCCAACTTAACCATACACTGTTATGCATTTTATGTGTATAAATATAAGTGCAGTATTTTCTTCTACAGTTTCTATATTTTCAGGACAAAAAACACTTTGCGATTCTTGTGGTGAAAAGAATTATAGGAATGCAAGTTCAATTTTTATCTGATGGTGGAATTATTAAAAAGGAGTCAAGCTGTCAGGCTGATGTGCTGCATGGCACCCATCTCATTTTCTTGTCAACAACAACAGTGCTTTTTTGGATATGAGGACTCAGTGGAAACGGACAGACGTATATATTAAACCAACTAGCTATGCACGTATATGTAATATAAGAAATGGTTTGAGTGGGATATAGGTATAGCTAAAAGCAATCAAAGGAAACTAAGGAAAGAAAAAATTAGGCCGAGCATTACTCCAAATATATTTAGCTTTCAGTAATTTTTCCTTTTATGCCCCAGTAATTTGAGACATTTTAAAACTAATCTGCAGGGAAAAATTTGGATCCAGTAGAAAGATGGAAAAAGATAAGCTAAAAGATATTTCCATCTTTAGTTTGGAAATCCTGTTTCTTGATTTTTGGACATCGGGTCATTTCTATCCAGTCCAGTGCACCCTTCTGCTTTGTTCATTCAAAGGAGAACTTGTGGTTTGCGTACCTCAATGTTAAGAAGTACAACACACCTCACAAGAAATTCAAGCACATGTTTGTTAACTTATGATCTTGAAAGTTAGATATTACCAACATGGATGCTGTTATTTAAGAAAAAGGATAAATTTTAGGTCTCCAGGCTTGCTCACAAGTGAATTACATCTGGGGGGTAGGGGGGGGACCAAAACAAAAGCCAACAAAACCTTACACTGGGAGAATGGATAGATTTAATGGGTCTTTTTCAGCCCTAGCTTGTAAGTCTTTTTAATTAATGTAAAACAAAATGCAAGACGACAGCCATGAGCGTAAAAAACAGATTGCTGAAAGCTGGGATGACTCCAGACATGGCTCATTTCGTGAGCGTTCCACATAGTCACAACTTAAACTGGGATGTGACCCTCAGTTACTGGGCCAGCAGAGACTGAAGAGGTGACAGATGTCCCTGTGGCACTTTGCCACTCAAAATCCTCACTGGCATCAAGCCAAAAAGAATTCCCCTGCAAGTCAAAGTCATGTCATACGAGCTGGTAGTGACTCAACGAATACAATACTCAGGAAAGAAAAGGCCATGCTGTAGGCTGAAGAATTTTGTTTGTATTGGTCCTGAAGTTATGGGCCAAGCTATCCTCTGCTGCATCAATGCAATCAAGAGGAGAATTTACTCCACCATAAAAGCTGAAGCGCTCCAGATATATGCAAAACCAAGCATGTTTCCGTATTTTTTCACCTAACAGCGTTCATCCCAAAGCATTTAAAAGTCTACCACTCAATGAAGGAGAAAGGCCATGTGATAGTGACCAGGAACACACAGCACTACCAACAGCATGTTCCTCACGCCCATACAGAGTTTATTTCCATCCCAGTAGGTCAGAAAAACACAAATATAACCCACATCATCAAGCTCACCCTGAAACATACAGCCCTAACTGTGATGTTGAATACTTTGATGTCGAATACTTTGTTTCGACAATGCTAACCGAGCCGACCAAGCTGCCAAGTCATAAATTCTGCCTATTTGGAAAGTATCTCTGCCTTGCGGCTGTAAAGGTCATTTCCCTCCCTCCCTCCCTCCTCTCTTCCAAAGCAGACCAACACACACCTCTGAGACTTCCAGATTTTTTCAGCAGTCTAACAGTTCTCTGATTAAACGTTACTTAAGAAATTCTACAAACCCTCCTTAACACACAGCCTCGCGCTGTGGGGCAGAAGGAGATCCCAACAGGCAATACCGCAGCATGAGAAGAGGACAGATCCAACGCGGTTCCTGCAGTGGTATAAGGTGCCAACGGCACATCTGGCAGGGCAATTCCTGCCGGAGCAGGCAGCCCAGAAAACTGCACTCACTGCTCAAGTCACTTCCACAGCAGTAATTTATGATTAGATGACATACTACAAGAGATACACGAAAGAAAAAGGACTACGGAAAGTGATCGATGGAGTCACAGCAAGTAACATCCCTACCTGACTTCAGTTTTTATGGAGTAAAATCTGAAGGTGTCAGTTCCCCAATAGCTACCACTAATTCTGTTTGCCAACCAGAATAAAAGAATAAGCATAAAAAGATGACAGTCCTAGGTAGCTATGCCTATGACTTCATTCCTCTAGTACAGATTAGAGAGATTGATGTCTAGAAACATAACACTGGCTTTTCAGGGAAAGGTTTCTCCAAAGCCTGCAAGGAACTAAGCCATTAGGAAAACCATTCCGTGTAGCTCTGAACTGTACCACACATACTAAAAAATATTTCTAGCTAGCCTACAGCAGCAGTAGGCAGCAATCCTCCTAAACCCCTAACACTCTCGCAGCCCAGAGAGGATGCTGGGCATAGCCAGACTACGCAGTAAGGCACTGAGAAAGGAAGGCAAAACCATCACGATTTGTTTTCTTTTTCAACCTTCCTCCCTACATTTTCAAATCAGATGATGGTGCTCTGAATTAGTTTCCAGAGCTTACCATGACCTTTATTTTTGAGACAAACATACTAACAAATAAAAGAAACAAAGAAGAAAGTTTCTCAAGACTGTTGTGATTCTACACAATCCTTTCAAATTTAAGATGTGACAAAGGCCTATCCAAATCAAATTCCTGTACAAATCTCACTGGTTTTATGGGATCTGGGAATCATTTGGATATCAGATTCTATGGAGGCGTATTTGAACTTCTCAGAAGAATATACAAATATTTTACTCATAAATATATTGCTATTAGCAAGTTTTTTTTTCCAGTAGCCACACTTGTTTTTCTTTTTTTTTTTTTTACCATTAATATAATTATAGCACACTGATATCACCAAGCCTTTATTAATTTCTTGTAATTGATTTAGAATATCTGTCTCAATTTACTTTTATTAGTAAAGCTATGAAATATTCATCACAACTGTATTACGTAGTGATATCTAATACATTTGGAGTTCAAGATGCTTTTAAGACACTCCCAACAAAGATACCGGTTTCAAATAATGTATTGAATCTTCCTCATTACTTGTGTGTCTGTTCAAATTTTACTAAAAACAATGCAACGACTTTTAGGTGAGTTTGACAAACGTATTTTTACAGCTCCTTAATCCCAAAGAATCCTAAACCCACTTTATATTTCAGTAGATTAAGTTACGCACAGAGATTGCTTAAGCTATCTCTGAAATGAAGCACCACAACCCTTTAAGAGTAAAAAAACCCCAGAATTATTCACCTTGGAATTTGGCCAACACAACAGTTTAACACATCTACTCTTGCAAAACACATCCTGATGCACCAGGGTGACCCTGCATAGTCAGGACTTTCATTTTATATCTTACCTGGAAGGTAATGCTACCAATGGTAATTTCCACTAATGTGTAAAGACACGGGATTCACTCTTGAGTCGAAGAAAACCAGCTGCCACTCCCTGTAGTCCCTGCAAATTTTAGCACAACTCCCATCCAAATTCTGCCCTGACACTTCCCTGTTCAGCCTGTGAAATCTCACGTGCTCACAGCACATGACAGCGTGGCTGCAAGCAAGCCTCACATTTCCCCTCTGCACCCCAAACCCTTCTAAATACTGAAGGCATTTCTGCTTACCATTGTTGTTCACAAATATTGTCACTAGCGTCTTCTTAGCACTGTCACTATTCTGAGCCCCACTGCTACTGACTGACGTGGCTGTCGAAAGATTAGCACCTATGGATGCATGGGCAACAGCTGGCAGAGGGGCAGAAACGGGCTGCAGGCTCACTGAAACTGCTAGAAAGGAATGGCATAATTGTATTCAGAAAAAAATAGAGAAAGTGCAAATTGTTTGTAGAGACACCATACTAGCACGCTGCTTAGCTGTACTGCCATACTATCACACTAAGTAAAAGTTTTAGCTTTGTACAATAGTCCATACTCACTTCCAGCTTCTGTATTTTCTATCAAACGGCACAAGCAAGAGAAATTCAACTTACTTGAGACCGCTGTTAAAGTCCATTCCAACCCGTCTATGACTGAATCACTTTGTCCTTCCAAACACCCTCCTACCCTGACATCTCTGAACGCTATTCAAAGTACTCTCCTCCTAAACCTTCCCTGGAAGGAAGGCCAGAGGAAGCAGGTGACAGCAGTCAGCAGAGGCAGCATACCCTTCCCTAAGCAGAGACAGCCTCATTCTACTCACCTCCAATTATCAACAGGCCTTCCAAAGCCCCCAGCGTTGAATACTTCCACAAACACCCTGTGTTCACCACGAGTTGTGTGGAACAGCTACTGCCAAGGAGTTAGCAGCGCTGACTACCAAGAATGCTCCCATGGCACTTCACACCAGGACCAGAGCTCAGGATCGCAGCAGTCAGAAATGTGAGATGTTGAACCACCATCATTAGTTACCCCTGGCCTACAACAAGAGACAGACCCATCTCTATTCCAGATATTAAGCCGATGCGTTGCTTGATCTTGACCAAGAAAAAGGTAATTGAAATGGCTGAACAAAAGCCTGACTTATTAAACATGCTAGTCTACTTCACCCACACACATAGCTGGGGTAAGAATTCTTTTTTCCACACCAGACTCAAGTGTGTGCCAAGAACCAAAGGGACAGTGAACAAAAATTTTTCTTATTATAGTCATGTTTCATTTACTCCCAAATTGTGAAATCATCATCAAGGTTTAATTTGTTTCAGATACGTATATGCACAATGGCCCGACTCACTGTGTTGATACCAACAGAAATCAACAATCAGAAAGTACCATCCTTGTATCTTTACTGAGTTAGGGTTCCATTACATTATATAGCATCCGAAAAACATAAAGCCTCCCATCTGGCAATTACTGCTTTTTTTCAGTCCAAATTTCTCATTACTTGAGACAACTAGTGGATAACAACATACTCTGACCTGCACATTAAACGCAAAGTCTGAATATCAAAGTTATGCATCTTACCATTTGCAGAAAACAGGCAAAAAAAAACCCCAAAACAAAACAAAAAAAACCAACAAACCTGAAACTGATTACATCAAATCATGGGTTAAATAAGTAATAATAAACTAGTTTTAATCTCACTAGTTTGACTATGTAGGTTAAGTCAATACAATTGACAGGAAATACAGGAAATACAATTCACCAGTCAGATACCTGACCTCCTCACTCATTTCAAAACTGCTAGAAGGATCAGAAGTTACTCACCACTGGATGCTGATGCGTACTAAAGCACTTTGTAAAAGAAAAAGCATCATCTTCTATGTAAATTATCAATTCTCTGCTTTTAAGAAACTACTACTTTGGCTGTAGAACATCAATAACTTAGCCAAAGTTCCCTTCTCATGTTTTGAACAGGCCACCCTTTCCAACACCTGCAAAAAATCTTACTTCTCTTGCACCGAGAAAATAGCTGTTTCCTGCCTCCTAAACTACATATTCACAGGACACCTGGCCTCGTCCAGCACCACCATCACGTCAGCTCTACCCCGCGCTCAAAAGCTCTGTTCACAAATAGAGAAATTGAAATTGGTTACTTGACTCATTAACAGGTTTTTTAGCTATCAAATAAGACTACTTACTGGATACGATGTAACCAATCACTGCCATTTCCCTTTAACACCAATAACAGGAATAATTCTAGACTAAAATAGTTAATTACCCGTAGCAGTTTTATCAACTGAATTATAATCCTCAACAACAGAATCTTCAATCACATCACTGATTTTCTGCCATGGTTCCAGCTCCTCCTCCTCACATTCCATAAAAAGGTCTGTGTCCGCCATCCTGCAAAGGGAAAAGAAGAGAAACCATTATTGGAAAACTCTTTTCTCAGGCAGCAAAAGTCTCATTATAAGAAAAATTCTAATGCCAGAAATATGAACAATGTTTTTATTTCCTAGTATTCCAAAGAAAAAAAATTGACTCCACATCCTACTTTAACAGGCTGTGTTTCCTTTTCAGATAAATCTGTGAAGCTGGTGCTGAAAACCCTTGGTTTTGACTTAAAATTGCAGAGGTTTTGCCTCTCCTGCACCAGAAGGCCAACTTAACAGCTTTGAAATCAGAAGTCACTGCCCCAAAACCCCAGTACCTTTAAATAAATTAATAACTGTGACTGCAAGAAGGAAGAATCTTGGTTTTTGTTCTGTTCGTGGTTTTGAATATTCTAGGATTACTGCCAACACACATGACAGAGATTGAATATCCAAGCTTAAATGAGTAAAAAATGCGTGCACAAATGTGCGAACAGTCCTCAGCTAACCTCAGCCGACCCCTCCAATCAAACCCGCATGTACCCAAACCCCTGCACGCTCCCCCAGCCCCAGCTCCTCATCTTCCTTGCAGCAGGGAATATGACAAGACAATTATGAACTAGTTCAAAGAAAAAAAAAAAAAGTAAAGGGATTTTCTGCAATCAGATGCATAGCTATTGTCTTTCAACTCCAACAAATGTTCTCATGATCTCCGGAGTAAAGTACCCAATTTACCTTTTCCGCACTACTCGTTACTGGGTATAACCATTACCATATTTATTTAGAGAAAAGACACCACAGACAATTCCAGCCTGTTTTGTCTCTCCTCATGAATAAGTCTCTCTCCTTCTTGCCACCAGTCTCTAGAACTTCTATTTTGGCTACGTCTTTGTGAGACAGGGAAGCAGAAACAAAGGTAGTTACATAAGCGGGGGGTAGGGTGGGGGGGTTGTATCACTGCTAATATAACAACATTATAACATTATAATTCGCAGTGTTACTTTTTGCTCCACTATTTACATATCTTCCCACTTTGTTTGCTTTCCTGAGCACCACTGCACAGAGAACACAACTTTTAATGTATCTGCCTACAGTGAAAGCCAAGTATTTTCTCCTGGGACTGCACCTAATCTAGACCTCAGTGAAGTATAAATCTGTATGTGTTTAAAGTTAAGAGTTCAATTAAACATTCAGACCATCAAGCCAGAATTAAGAACAAGATGATTCACAATTATCAGCAGTCTCAAGTGTCCTACAGGAGATCTCTTCTCAGAAGGTGGGAGAGTCGCCACCAAAGGTCTCCAAAAAGCTCATTTTCAGTACTATTACTGAGATCTAATCAATAGGCACACATTTCCAATCACACTTTGACAACTTACAAGCCATTAAGCCAAGCTGCCTAAAGGACCTTTCTCCCAGACCTAATTTTGCACTGTTTCAGGATCTGGCTGTTTCTAAACTTCACTTATAAGTGATACTTATGCAAAATTTTAATTCTCCTTAATAATACACTTCGGAGTCTTCAACCAATATGACGAATTCTAGAGGCTCAATTGTATTTTTAAAGGAAATAAGGATTATTATAGGAAATAAGACACCACAAAACATGAATTTCCTAATTTCCCATCTGGGTTATAGTAAAAAAGAACCGATTCTTCCCCTCTACCATCAACCACCAGAAAGGCTGGGAACAGAACAAGTGGCAGTCCTGTACTGTAAGTGAATGGGAATCAAGATGTCTAGAAGGGATTTTGCTCTTCTTGATTACATTTTGGTGGCAAAAGAGACTGTTATGATTGTGTTTTGTCATCTCTACTACCATTTGACAGCCATAAAAATCTGATGAGAAATGTTCTGGAGACAAACTGGCCAAAATAAACAGCTTATAATAGGGGACAAGCAAGAAAATAATCCAACTCATGTGCAGACAATCTGTGTTTTCAATAGCCACAGAAAACAGTGATGACCAGAAGGCTCAAACAGGGAATAACATTTATTAGCTCACTGTTGAAAAACTGGAAGATATGTAGCTTTAAAATATAAGCTGGATTAAGTAACCACAGAGCAATTAAATTATAAGTCTTATATCATTAAGCTATGTCTACCCTTCTTATCCCAACACAGTCTTAATTCTGGCCAAACAAACACCCAGTCTGCTATAAACTTCGGTTTGTAAATCAGTCTAAAGCTAGGATTTACAGCAGCGGCTGCTCAGACTGTGGGTGCAACCACCTTGTGCAAATGCAGTCTTTAATTTTTATTTGTGTTGTGCCATACTAGCTGTAAAATGCAAAAGCATGATCATCAGGGATTCCCTGCCATACAACGTGAAGCCAAAACAGAATTTCGACAAATGCTGATTTGAAGTAACTCTCTTAACCAGGTGTATCTTTCTTCACGGAAAAAAAAAAAAAAAAAAAGGAATCTTAACCACTTCTTGTTGTTTGCCAATTTCAAACTGCCAGCACCTTTTTTGAAGCAACACATACCGTTGTTTTCCCCTAGATACAGGCAGTCTCTCAGACTCTCATTTTTCTGTGTTGTATTTGTGTAAAAAGCATTCGCAGGGCTTACACTGTGATGTAGTCGCATGACAGTGTTTTACTAAGAAATACTCATTTTAGTTTTATGCTTGGTTATGCTAATACACGTAATTCTCACTTCCCAATTATGCTTTTGAAGCACAGTAATATTCATTCTAAGAATAACATAAAGAATGGTATTTAAAGGAAGCCCATCGCACCACTCATGTTCGGTAGCTGATCTTCTTTTGTTCCCCACTTCCACCACATTCATATCGATAAAAGAGTCGAAGTCACTCGTCTTATCCCGCACACAACTCTGAACGACTAGTCCTGCCATTACTCCTATGAGGACACAGAGCAGTAGCACTTTTAACTAAACTGGTTTATGCCTATTCACATATACTGCCAATCTGAAACATTTATTTAATATAGCTACCCCCAAGCCTCACAATTTTGTGTATTTACAGCGCAGTATCTTAAATAACACAGTAAATGAAAACATTTCTGTGTAATTTCACTTTTGATCTCTATGAAATTGGATTTGCCCTTCCTTTATGAAGGCCTTTAAAAGACAAAGAGCCCCCAACCCAACCCACAAATAACTCACTCCTACCAAGACTACCTCTTTTAGTCTCTTAAGAGGGGTTGAGGGGACCTAAAGAGATTGCTCAAATTGAGGGTGTTCATGGGCTCGTTCAGCTATCAGGAAAAACTCTTGGTAGAGAAATATTATCTAGTATCGTAGTTTTACAAGGGAAGTATAAAGAATCCTGTTTCTCTGAACATAGGTAGAACAAGAGCCAATTTCCTTTTCTCACCGTTTCAAATCCTTCTCAGTCAACTTTTAGCCTAAAAAGTACACTCTCAGGAACTTTAAATGATCTTGCCTCTTCCAGCTGTCCCCCAAGCGCTCTGCTCTGGTATTCTGTCCAGAGATGCAAGCACACCTCCATAGCTGTGTTCTCCTTGCGGTTATCACACCTTTCCAGCATGCGCTTTGAGATGAGAAAAATCCAGTAACAGCTCAGGCTTGCCAAGTCGGCCAGTGGATCCACTAGCAAGTTATCAGCAAGCAAAGGGACATTTAATGGTTCCGCACGCAAAATGACGGGGCTGTGCTTTGCATGCTGTAACACTGCCTGGAGCACAACACTGAGATAGACTTAAACCAACTAGAGTCCAGAAGAGAGCTAGAAAATGTGATCTTCAAGAAAAAATGGAATGACCTGGAGTTGTTCCATCTACAGAGAACATTACCGAAGCACAATAATCTTCAGATATGTGAAAGGCTATTGCAAAGTGGTCTGTTCTCCACACCTGTGATGGAAACAAGAAATGAAGGGCTCAAATTGAAGAACAGAAGATTCCAACTTAGATACCAAAAAACCTTCTAGGAATAAAGATGAAGCACTGCAACAGGCTGCCCAGGAACTCATGAAATTTCCAGTTCTGGATGCCCCTGGGAACCGACAGATCTGTAAGAGAAGGTATATATACTATAAGGGACGCAAGGTGGATTAAATGTCTTGCTGGGGATATTCGAGGCTCCATTTTTCTACAGTATTGTGTAATTCATGAACTAAACACATATTACCAGATATTTTTGCACTACTACAAAACAGCAAGTATACTTTAGCTGTTGACACTGAGGCTTTTGCTATAGGAAGCAATTAAATATTCCTGTAACAGTTAACTGTCTTCATCTTGCTGAATACACAAAACATTACTAATAAATAGAGCACATAAACCAAATTACCCCAACTCAACACATCCAAATTCCTACTCATAAATACTATATAAAGCAGTAGTTATTCAAATGTGTCCATTAAACTTTTCACAGAAACATATGCCTAAAACTAGTCTTAGTAAAATGTCTTGTAATCAATGAGAAAAAACAGCCAACTGATAAAAAAAAATTAATCAAGTCTCTTACTTGTCAAATAAAATTACATTAGTATATTTAAAAAAAAGAAATCAGAGAGTATTATAGTAATCCTAATATACAATTAACCAAGTGTATTACATTAAGCATGAAAAAGCTCACATTCTCCATAGCATCCATTACCTGCATGCTTCAAAGACATTACTAGCGTCTTCATTTACATAAAACCTGCGGTGTGTAAAAAATTTTATTAACCTTATCTCAAAGGTGGGAAACAGAGTTCAGTGAAATTAAGTGACTTGCCAAAGATTCTACTAGCAGCGAGTGGCTTAGTCAGAAATAAAACTCAAGATGCCCAGCCCTTGTTCATATCATTGAACACAAACTCAAACTTCCTCCTGTTATTAAAAAAAAAAAAAAGACAACAAAAATAATTTCTGAATGACAAATGGCAAGAAAATAGATTCTAAGAAATGAAGCTCTGATGTACAGGTTTATGCTAGAGATCTGCTTAGCAGGGGAAAGCCTTAAATAGTATTTTCTCTGCCTGTTAACATAAACTTTTTTATAATTACAAGATCTTAGTAAAAACAAGCAAAATCTCATACGAGATATACACAAAGATCTTGAATGGACAGCTGTTACAACCGACCAATAACTACATATTTATGATTTTCAATATTCATCCTTCACAGAAACATCTAGAAAAAAATCCCCTGTGAAGCTTCTAGGACAAAGCTGCTCTTCGCTGGCAAAACCGGTGGCGCTTACAACAGTAACTATTTGTCTGGAATCATATTACCCCACGCCAGAAAGTAAGAGTGCCTTAATGCTATAGTGATGGGCTGTCTATAAATAGTCAGGATAAATAACCTGCTCTATTAATTAAAGCATGCACATATGTCTGCCCAGGAAGGTTAGAACTACAGAGGAAGTCTTTGCACACATTGTTTTTAAAAAAAAAAAAAAAAAAAATTATTCAACACCTCATAATTATTCAAAAGATGCAAAGACAAAATGCTAAAGAGACTGTAGTTACAAGCTTCTTTTGACACTAACTTACATTATGCGCATAGTATTTCATCTGTTCATATCAACTGAACTAAGAAAATGTCTCCTCTCTTCTATAATATAACAGCTTTGTTTTTCAAAGCTTTGATCTTGAATATTTTTGTATGCAAGAAGCCTTTGCTCAATAAAATGATTAATCCCAATGATAAATACTCTACATTTAGCTTTTCAGCACACAGTTGGCAGATGCTTGGTTGAAAAATATGGATGCCAAAAAAATTTACAAAAAAAAAATTACAAAGTGTTCTAGACACACTGCATGAAATAAAGCCTTTCAGACCAAAAGGTATTTTCTCTCCCCTTTAGCTGGAAAATGGGAGACCAC
Source organism: Fulmarus glacialis (assembly GCF_000690835.1). NCBI lineage: Eukaryota > Metazoa > Chordata > Aves > Procellariiformes > Procellariidae > Fulmarus > Fulmarus glacialis. The sequence goes on along the minus strand of NW_009192268.1, from coordinate 4,625 downwards.
CTTCAGGGGAAAAGCCAATATATATTAGCCTTACACAAATAACTGGCACGACTGCAAGACATAGACCCTTTATTTTTTGTCAGCTTATGTGGTTCATACTCATTGTTGCCATAGAGGGGAAAAAAGCCAACAGCCATTAAACTCTTGTATTAAAAGGCCAGCCACCTGATTACATTCTCTGATGAACGGGATCACCATTATCAGGGGAAATGCAACAATAAAGGTTTTTTTTTTGCATACAACTAGACAGATTACCCCGCCATGAGAAAAGGAGAAATCCTTTTCTTTTCTCCTATGCCGCACTGCAAAAAAAAAAAACCCAAACAATTTTCCCCTGTAATTTCAACTGAAATTTGGAATCTAAGATCCAATGCCATTTATTTATCAATGAACCACTTTCACATAGTTAGAAAGCTATCAGATATAATCCCTACAGACTGTCATTATTGTCTCAAGAGAAAATGACTGAACAGGTAGAAAGGACAAAACATTGTACCGTGGTTTAAAAGATCGCTGGCACTTTCAGTCTTCAAAACCATCTCAATAAACAAAATAAACACTTAGCCCAGTTTCTCCACCTAAATGAGGTGGCAAACAAAGGACTCGGCTACCACAATGCAAGTTTTAACTCAGTAAATTCACTGACTTAGAGTGATGCAAGCAGAGAGAACCAGGTCCCAAGTGTTTTCTATTATCTAAAGCACCTGTGGATAGCAGGTTTTACATGACAGCTGCAGAATAAGGCAGCTGTGTCTCATTGAAGTGATCTCTAAAAGATGTGTGGTTATATATTTACAGTTTCATTCACAGCTTGATATTATTTGACACAAAGCAAACAAGTTATGACATACATATGCTGTACATACACACACTTCTTTTTAAAAAGGACTTCAAATTAATGACTCGTTCACAGTGTTCTTCAAAATTCAGATGATGGGATGCACTACTCTTGCTATATAAGCTTCACTTTCTGAGGCTTTTAATTAAAAAAAAAAAGTATAAATAAATCAGTACTTGTCAGGGCACCGCTGGTGGCCCAATTTCTGCCTACTGGGTGAAATCATCTGCAACACCATCAGTCTTAAGGGCATACTAGCAGAAATAGGCATACTAGGTCAGAAATAAATACGAACTCCATGATATAGGTGACTTGGTAAAGCAAAACGCTGAATTTTGTTTGAAGACGGAACAAGGGGAGGGATAGAGACTTATCCCAGAGGGACAGAGACTATTACCCAGAATTTCACAACGTCCTCCCTCCAACACGATGTACTATATAGCCCCGTACTTTACTGACGGAAAAGCAAGGAAGAATTCATCAGCCTTGTGCGGATCAAATGCGGGAAGTTTTGACAGAGCGGCGAAGGACCCAGGAACCTCCAGTCCTACCTCTCACTCCCCGAGCTGCTTGTATTGCCTTTCTCTGGATAGGAATGAACTCCAGATGCAAATATGTTTACACTCTGACCGTCACAAAATGGGTAGCGAATTCAGTCATTTTAAATAACAGATATCCTAATCTTAAAAGATATCACCAAGCCTTCACAAATCCTAATTTAAAGCTTTAGTCACATTTTCAAAGAGAATATGCATCTTCTTGTGAATTTACAATGGAAAAACCCAAGTGAATATGCAGTGAGAATCAATCCAAGTATTAGCACATAGCATTCACATGCTGGTATTTTTTTTCTTTTTTAAAGAAAAAAGTCCCAACTGGCTCCCATGGGGAACTCATGCTCACAGTTGACTATTAGTGATGAAGGAGTGAATGAAAGCTGAGGAAGTGACAAGGAAATAGTTTATGAACTTTAAAGATGGGCCTTGCATCTTCCAAAAGTCTATGACTGACAAATTTTAGCACAAAGGTGACTCCTGCAAGTTCTCACACAGAGCTTCCACATTATTCACTGATGCTACACCTGGCAGCACAGCAGTTTGGGACAGAGCTGGCACAAAGAAGCCCCAGAACAAAGAGTAAGTGCCTGCAATGTATCTGCACAGGGAATCTCTGCAACAGCTCCTAGAGAGGAGACGTCGTGGGCTGGCGATCAGGCTTACGGGGAAGGAAGAAACACACCCAGGGCAAACTGCATCCTACCAACTCCACTGGGACGAGGGAATGCGGCTGCCCTACCCTGCAATGAAAGGTGGAGGTAGGTTGTGCACAAACTACATCCCAGAAGATTACATTTTTAGCACTAAGCGTATAAACTTTCTTCATCCTTCTTGTCAAAGGTTTGTCAGTTTTTATGCCAGTCTAGATGTGCTATTGAAGATTTAATTGCAGCACGGTTATAATGCTATCAATACCCCAATCCTTTCCCCCCAACTATAAAACAACCTTCTCCCCTCCCATCAGTCCAGAAAAGAAAATCTAAAACATAAGATTGAGCGTCCGTCTGTCTTTAAGAGACCTACAAATAAGCTTGAAGAGATGATTCAATGCACGCTCTAGGACAGAAATTAATGCATAAATCAACTTCTCTTGTCCAAGTTCTCCTTCTGAATGGCCACTTCTTCTCTCCGTTACATCTTCCCTTGGTGAACACGCAGCCTCCACAGAATTGCTGTCTTGTTACTTATTTTCTCACTTACTTTCAATAATGTGTACTTAAGGGCAAGAAACATACCTTAACTTTTTAAGAACTAGACACCTGACGAGGTTATATTAAATGCAAATGAATCCTACGATAAAGGTTTCTGCTGTCAAGACACGCTGCAATCCCTGCCCTGAAAAAAAGATAATGCTCTTCAGTGGCTTTTAATGACTAACTGGCACAGCCTAAAACTGATATAATCTAAGCGATGAAAATACATATTGGATGATGTTTTCATGACTGTTTATATGGCTATTCATCATGAGCAACACCTCCAAAAGAAGAAGGGAGGTGAAAGGCACTGCGCAAGTTGAATGCCAGAGTTCAACAGTTACATCCTTCAGGCCAAGGTAAATTTACTTTCTGTTGACTGATGTGGTTGACTTGACTTTGCCGGGTACTGAAATAATTTCAAAAGGCATATTACATTTCCTATGAATGCTATCATTTAAAGTCCTATATGTTTTATTAAAGGCTTTGAAGTGTGTGATGCCTACTAATTAAAATTTATTATTACACAGTCAATTATAATGATTGTTATCTACTTTAAAGTTTGAACTGCAGAGTGATGAAAACAAACTGCTTTCTGATTATTTGTCTCTAGAGACTGGCTTAACACTTTTGATGTATTTTGTGAGCATGGGGCTACCTTGAAGCTTCTAGAGTCCAAAAGCGTGTCTGTAGCTAATGTTTCTGCAACGGGCTCTTTTGTGCGGAGACAGCATGGAGCACTCCACTCATGTCAACATGGATGCAGGTCTACTCACACGAAGGCAGTTGGAGGTTCTCTGACAGTATCTAAGCAGCTGTGGGGATGGTGCACACAAACAACGTAACTGTATATATCCACAAACACAAGACCAACTGTAAGTAACATTTGCAGAACCCCGCACCCAGACAGAGCTTCAAGCGGCAGCGGAGAGCAAGCTCTGTGGGCAGGCAGCCCTGTAGGACAGCCTTATGCACGCTAATAATTATATGACTGAAAAAAAGACGTGCATGCAGTAAGCTTGGCTTCACGTTCAAGGATAAAAATTAACAACTGCAGCAACCTGAAGCTATGAGACAGTATACACTGAGAACCAGAGTAGGGAAGATGCATAATACGTATATCCTTGCAGTATTTCCCAAAAGAAGCAACAGATCCCCCCCCATCCTCTACCCCCACTTCCGATTACTCGCTCCTGCCCCATTTGGTATGTCTTGGTGACAGCTGCAACTGCTGCCAAGTTAATAAAAATAAAGCTCTGTGTGTTGCCATGTGTTGCATGTTTTCTGCAAGGGTGTTGGGCAGCAGGCTTCATGCCTCTCCTTCATCTCCACACATGCTTTATGTCGCATCCCAGCCAAGGGGAAGAAGCAGAGCGCGAGGATGCCCTAATGCAGCAGGTTCCCCAGACACTGAGAAGAGCAGGACCACAGCAAGGGCCGGGCAAACATCTTGATGATACCTAATTTTTAATATCTGTAGCCAGAAGAATCAGCCATGGGATATTCTGCATACGCCTTTCAGGGAGCCCAGTCCATCTCCAGCCGTTAAAGTAATGTTTGAACCGGGCATGGGGGGGGGGGAGCCGGTATGTCAGGGGCACGCTGCTCACCGGGGAGAAAGCTCTGGCCAAGGACAGCGAGCGATCCAAGATTTCTTGTTAGTGTAAGGGGAGGGGGCAGGTGAGGAAGCATAAGGAGAGGGCCTGCAAGCTCAGGGAAACAAATAAAAACATTTTCGCCTCTACAGCTACTCAGACAGATGTTCTTTGTAAGTCCCCCTTCCATTGGGGCTGTGGGCAGGGAGCCTGGCGCCAAGGCGGTGAGACCTTTCTTGTCACCAGAGGATGACACCGAAGTGAGAAGCGCTCGGCAGAGCAAGCAGCCCCCACCGCCCAGGGGAAGCCGCTAAGGAAAGGGGTAGGCTGGCAAGCCCAGCTCCCCTCGGCCTCAGACAAGAAGGCAACGGAGAGGGGGAACCTCTCTGTGAAGGTGGAGAACACGCAGGCCAAGGAGGGGCTCGCACCCTCTGAAGGGGTG
>NW_009192267.1:132110-147096 GCF_000690835.1 Fulmarus glacialis | reverse complement strand
GGGGAGGAGGGTGGGGAAGAGGCGGGGAGCACACCGGGTTTTGAAGAATGTATGCAACAAGGTTAGAATTTTTTAGATTGATTCAAGTAAAACTCAAGGTCTTATGGAAGAGCTGTGAATTCTACAAATCCCCATAAGAATAACTGATTTCAAGATTAAATTGAGCTTTCAGAGATTCACAGATAAACTTAAAAAGCATTTTTGAATAAAAATGCATTAAGTAGCATGGCAAACCTTAACCTGGCATTGGTCACAGCAAATCAGCATTCCCTTAAAATCAAGCAATTTGTGTTCTTTTCCATTATGTTTGTACAGTGTCTGCATATCTTGTTTGGGTTTGGTTTTAAAGGTATCAGCATGTTGGGTGTATGTTGGATGGACAGCCCGAAAAATCCAACTGCAAGAGCAACAAGGGTGAGCGGCTGGATTTTATGTGAAATAACCTAGTAGCAGCTGTGGATTGCTAGCTTTCAAAAATTTAGCTCTTTGGCTGAAATTTCTCATATAGGAAAAAAATTTTACATCCATGTAAAGCCATCAGAACGCTGAAAATGAGGCAGACATACTTAAGCCTTGAACCACTGACGTTTCACGCAAACTCTATCCTTACAGAGTATAACAGAAAAAAGGCTGAAAAAGTCAATTGCCTGGAGGACTGTCCACAGTATTTGCTGAATCAACTCCCCTAGGATGAGTTCTTGCTTCTGTCCTTATTCTGTGAGCACTTTCCACACTATTGAAACAGAGAAGGACCCAGCAAATTCCTTCCATTGAGGCTGAGAAAATACTGCGATGTGGTTAACTACATTCAACTCAAACATCCAAAGACAATGCCTATTACTCTTTTACCTAGATTAAAAAGCCTTAGAGCCTTACTGAAACATTTTGAAGGCTGGAGGGGCCATCATTACTGCCTTTCACTAGCATTGTAAGGTTAAATGCACTTACCACATCACATTCCTTGCTCCAGACCTGCTGTAGTACCTTTGCAAGAAAAGGGTGCTGAAAGTTAAGAATTTAAGTACCTTCCTTACACTGACATCTATGAAGGATTTCTGTCCTGTAATACTTGTCGTGCTGAATATACACATTACTACCTTCTATGTAAGGTAGCTAATAAGATGATTCCCATTTAATTTTCTGAACAGCAGAAGTATTTAAAGAACATTAATGTAGTCAGACTTAATTTACTCTTTTTTTTTTCCCCATGACTTGCAATCATTTTTCACCATCCTCATGCTAGTTAGCTATTATTTTGCAAATGAATGACTTCATTTAATTTAGTTTCAGATTTAATTGTTCCTTATTGGAAATGTCAGCTTTCACAGTTCATTAATAAGGGCACTGGTGGAAAGAAAGCAAGGAAAGAAGTGGGAATAGGGAGAAATAAACTTATCTTGCAAGTAATGAAGAGCTTTAGTTAATGTTATGTCCACATATTTGTTTTAAGTCCCTCTTGAACCTTGTTCTCTGGATTAACATTACTGGGGATATTTGCTGGAATTCAACAGAGTGGCTTCTCTGACAGATGCTGCTTGCTGACAAAGATGTACAATATAATTCTTGAACTGTTAAGGCTCTCCTCCCAAGTTAGTTGGCAGAAAAATTCTGAGGCGGCAATCAGCCATCTTCCTGCGACAGTGGTTTAAATATTCAGATGTAAAAATGTTCTTCCAAAGAAGGCCAAACACTGTTCTGAAAATCTGTCTGAGCATACAAAACTGGGATTTCTCAAGTGAAATGCGTTTCGGAATACCTTTGGACAATCTGTGGAATCTTTGTAGTTCTGGTCAAGGAACAGAATCCCACTGCATTAAACAATCTCTCTACTGGAGAGCTGATTATTCCCTGGACCAGTGGCTACATACTGCTGAATGGTAACCACCTTCTTTACTAAATAAATACTACCTTTAATCGCTACTGCACCTCACAGTTACTCTCAGGAAAATAGGAACAAAAACTACTCCCTGTTTTTCCAGATGTAGCGATAACAAAACCATTAACCCAAGCCATTAAATATTGCTGTGCTGAATGAATTCCTGTAGGTAATCCAAAATTTTTTTTTTTAATATTTTTACTCAATGTGCACATGAATATAAGTAATAAAAACATATTATTTCTTTCTTTGTCAAGCAGAATGTGACTGAAATGATTAATTCCTTTAACGGTTTTAAGTGATGACATTAGAGTGTTTTCTAGAGCCAAAGTGTTGGGGTTTTTTTTAAGCAGTGGAATACTTGTGAGAATGACGAACTGAGACATAATCATGTCATATCCATCCACTAATTGGAATACATTAAAAGTTTGTTTGATCAAAATTTGTCACTCTCAACCACCAGTTAATAAAGTAGAGCAGAGCAAAACAACCCCAGTAATAATCTACGAAATCTTCATGACGTAATCAAGACTAGTAGTTAAAACTGATATATAAATCCAGCAACAAAACACTGCAGTAATATATTACTAAAGGAATGTATCCCACAATCCGTCCTGTATTTTGGATACATTCTCTGTAAAATGCTTTCTGAGCTCATTTAGATCAATTAGCATTTCTGAAACACTTTCTATGAAACAGCTTTGACTTTGTGTTATTGGTCTGCTTGCACGTGTTTAAATGAAAGGTTCCCCACAGCTTTTTTTTTTTTTTTTGGGGGGCAATTTTTTTTTTTTTTAATAAGTAAATAGTGCATAGAGAATTACGTGAGGAAAAAAAAGATAAAATTAGAAATAGGCTTTTGTATATTTATGCAGAGCCTCCAGAAAGACAACAGCTGAAAGAAAACAGAGCTTCTGTATGGTGAATTTATTACACATCAAAAGAGGCAACCTTGGCTCTATTTACCATGTATGGGAAGAAAAGAAAGATATGCTGCGTTGCATATAGTAGAAGATATTAAAAGCTTGACTGAAAAAATGGAAAAAAATCTCCACTGATTATGAGTGTGTTGGATCAGGCCCTAAGAATAAGAGCTGCACAGTTCCATCCATCCCTGGTTTTGCCACAGACTTGCCCTCCAGTTCAACAGAACATTAGGCATACCCTCCGCATTCAACAAATCACTTAAGCAGATGCTTCATTTTAAGCAGATGAGAAGTCCCTTTCAAGAGAAAAGATTTTATATTTGAGGACACGGCTGAGTCGGACCACTAGATTTGATCTCGGTAATGGAACCTGATTTCCAGAGTGAAGCAAACCACTTACTGCTTCAATTTACTTTGAATAGAAAAAAAAAAAAACAAACCAAGAAACAGAATAGACTCAGGAGGTTATTACCTCAGTTTCCCCAAGTATACAGCAGTGGACTAATTTTACGAAATAGGGGTATTAATAGATTTAAACTAGTATTTCAAAACCACATTCAGATTTTAAGCAAGCTACAATATAAATGCAAAATATTGCTATAATAAACACTCAACTGTACAAACTATAATAATCTTCATTTTTTTCCTTCCCAAACAGCAAAAGCAAATATAATACACATACTTGTCAAGGTGAAATTACCCGATGTTGGAGAGATTATGAATGGAAAATTCTAACATATTTTCTTGGATGAAAGCTCCCATGCAAGTGTAAATTATTATCATTAAAATAATGAATTCTTTGCCCGGTTTAAGCTTTGCAGCTAACTCTTGAATTGAAAAGTGCTCTCTGCTCCATGAAACTCAGGGGTGTAATGTAAATTTTCCACAGCATTTGGTTTTCAACTAAATTCTACAGACACATGATCAGGAGACAAAACCCCATTAAAAAAGGCTTGTGAGTAAGCACCCAAAGTAGTTGTCTTTCAATTATAATTCCTGGATAATGTGGAGGTTGGTCATTATTACCGAGTGTTTTAAATACTAGCTCAACGGTTCAAACCTGGGTCAGGCAGAAAGTTAAAAAGAAGTGAGCTTTTAGATGTCCTATATCAGATACGTTAGTTTCAGGCGATTTCCCAATGACATACTGATATATAAAAAAAGCACCAGAACATCTCACCAATTTAGGCAACTCTTGTCATTCTCAGCAAAGGAATCCAGAATCAAAGCAAGCACTGAGCCTGAACTGACCTCTCAACACCAAATCTGCTCCCTCAGATGTCCAAGGTTGAGACACGTTGTCCAGCACTGCATTCACATGCACACTTGACCCTTGCCGGTATCACAAATGCTGAAGAAATAAATAAGAGAACAGTGTAAATTCGTTTTCACAGGCTGCCTCTAGCCAGAGCAGAATGGAAAGTTTTTAACCTGACTTTTCAATAGAAAGAACTGTCCAAGAATCAAGTTGTTTCTGGCTAATTCAAAACTTTCATCCTAACCATTATGTTTCAAGATTATATTCTAAAACACAGGAAAGGACAAATCAACATATTGCAAACTATTTTGTGTCATAGAAGAATCTAAAGTATCTTCCTTGTCCACTTTGTTTTGGGAAGAAATAAAATTTCAAAATCTCAAGATGAAAATTCCCTCTATTTTCCAGCTCTATTTCTAGATTTTCAGGTCACTCTTCAATGGTTGTACAGCACAAAGTACCTCGTGCCTAGTCTGGAGCCTGTGCAGGTAATAAGCACTTACTGATTTAAGTTAGATTTGGGAGCAATACGTTTGAAATAAGGCCTAGACTATCTTAAGCTGCACATACAGTATTCAAAATTAGAGGCCGCCTTTGACCATCTCTAAATTAGCTTTAAGACTTACTACTCATGAAAAAGAGGTTCTAGGACTAGTTTATCAATGATAAACAGATTTTATAAGCATAGTGGCAGCACCAGCAGTAGTCCATCTAGAAAAGTTATTAGATGAGAGTATAACCCTCAGTTCTAAGCAATGTCTTCACTGATTCAATCCCTTAATTACAGCAATCAATTGACATTAATATGGCAATTCTGTGACCTACTTTGTAAAGGGTCAGACAAAATGATTGAATGGTCTCTTCCAGTCTTCAAACCTATAAATAACAATTTATTAAGGTAGCTAATAAGCATGTATTAGCTAGATTGAGCATAGAAGCCAAGCAGTCTGAATCAAGTTGAACAAGGACTTGAAGGTTCAGTCTTCCACTGCCACAGAAGTGCCTCAATCAACATACTGTTTAGGGGATGGAAATCGGTCAAGCCTCTGTCTCTGCCCTCCCACACCCTCCAGCTTTACAAGAAGTTTGAAAATTTGCTTTGTCTGCATGTGCAAACTTTTAGCAATCTCAAAAACATTCCTAGGAGGGAAAATCAGTAGCCTGCTCACTTCTATTAATCCTTTAAAACCTACTTATAAATGAAATCTAAATTCAAATTTTATTATGAGGATTCGGGAAAGTTCTTTTGGCACTTAGAACAATTTTTTTGTACCTCTTGCATCTCATGATTACCAAGTTAATTCATTTACAAAATGCTGTTTAATGAGGGACTCTTCCACTCTTCCCCCAGTCATTTATCTCTCTTGGTGGCTTGTATGCCATCAGTCATGCCCTATGTGCAACGTAATGCTTTCATGTATGGTAGCAAGTGGTGCAAACCTTGCCTAAGAAATGTTCCCTTGTTTACTGTTTATGGAGGGTTGTATCTCTCTTCACTAAAGTTCTCTACCTGCTACAATTCGATTGCTTTGTGTGCTGAAGACAATACAAAAGTTAATTAAAAATAAACAACGAAAAACAAGAGAAGTTAGATCCCTGTACCATCAAGATACAATTGTAAACTGAAAGCTTCAATGCAACAGAAGCAGCTAAAGATATTTCAGATGCTGTTTTGATGCTATACAACCATCTCCCGCAAACAAAAGGTGCAGTCTACTTAACTCAAGTACCTAAATATTTTTGTTGACTAGAGGAGCTGCATAAAGAAGGAGATATGAAACTATTCAAAAGATAATGATCATTATTTCCAGTGTTTGTCTTGAGCAGTATTTGTAGTTGTAGTAATTGCAGAAGATAATGTGCTAGATTGGCACTAGTCATCTCCTTGACTCAGTCAACTGTTGTACTTTCGACAAAGCTATTGCTAACTGAGGACTTTCTATTTCTACCATGATGCAACTGGAAAATGCCTATGTGCATGTTCATCTGAATATGTGCAAGTTTTCTGCCCTACCATTTCACCAGGCAGGTTTGCTAACTTTTCATCATTTGTCTGAGATTTCTCAGGCACAGTAGAAGTCACTCCACTCTGTCTAGCTCTAGTACATGCACAGCTTGCTCCTCCACTTGGGATTAGAATATACAAAGCTCACCTCACATCCAGGAAAAAAATGCACTGCATACATACCTTGTTTTCCCCCATGTTCAGAGGCACATGTTTCCTAAGCCTGGCAGAAACGTTGTGCTGGGTAATCCTCCTGAGACTTCTGAGCTGAAAACAATGGACTCTGCAGCATGCTGGAGAAACCCTGGGGACAGAACAAGAAGGACAGGGTCAGCGAGGTGCTCTTGGGAGCAAGAGCAGTTGCAGATTTACATGGGTTTCCAACCTCCCCCCTGCCCCAACTTAACTCTAACAAGAAACCTGACTGTAGGCAGAAAGCATGCTTGGAGCCTACCTGATTACCACACACTGCTTTCCCAGCCACCCAACTTAGTTGCACTTATTCATGCAGCAGCAGCTTTTCTGCCATTTGAAAAAAAATCCTGACTCAATGTTCCTGTATTCCGGAAACTTAGTAAGAGAATATCCCTTGGCATCCAAAAAATGGCAGGCAGAACTAATATGAAAACCAAGTAAAGAAATAGGACAGGTCAAAGTCATTCCAGGAAGTCTAAAATGTGTTTTCCAATGATTAGGAAAAAAAAATTAAAAATTGACTGCTAGCCTGCATATGTTCCTGAGCAATTCAGAAATAGGAAAAGCAAGTCTTTTGTGGGTACTATTTAAACTGCAGTATCTGGCATTCAGCAAGTTAGGTGCTTCCATCCACAGTCAGAGTTATTTTGCTTTCTAAATGTTGACCAGATGGTCAGTTTTTGTGTGGCAGCACTGTGTGTGTGTGTGTGGGGGGGGGGGTTAAGGAAGAAGGATTGTAATTATGAGAATGTGTGAAACTCCACCGCTACCACTGCAATAAAATGACTTGTGCATCAAATTTAGATTCTATGCACATTATTTCATATGCATACAACATCATAACTGCCTGGGAGGAGAAGTCAGTTATTTTATTTTTCTAAATCCTTTTTCCTTATCGGCTATAAAATGTTACAATAAAAAAAAAAAAAAAATCTCACGGGTGAACTGAAGTCCCAGAAGGTGCTTGTCAAGGAGAAAAATAATTGTTAGCCAGAGCTGATTAAACAGCAATATTTTCACAGAGACTGAAATGATGGCTAAGAAATCATCCAGGAGATGTTAGCCTCAGTGTTCTTAACCTGTCATGAATGGCTAATTTGCTCAGAAATACATTCTAAAGAAGTTGATGCCACATCTTCCCCCCCAGCCATAGTAATTGTTTATTAGCATACAAAAGAACCAATGACCTTTCAAATCGCATGCTTATTGTCCCTCGTAGGCAGAAGAAATGAGCCTTGGCACAGCAAACATTGCTTGGTTCCTTTTTATTTTTAGGAAAGTAACCTTTTAAGCAATGAACTCTTCATCAATAGTATTTCACAGTCTGTATTTAGTAATTATGGAATAAGCAGAAATGTGTTATTTTCCTACTTTGTCTAGGATTCAAAATTTAACAAAAAGAATTAAGGCTATTCTAAGTGTCAAGTAATAGTTGTACAAAAGGAAGCATTTCAGGGATTTAAAAGCGTATTAGTTTTGAAGTGTTTCATATCAAGCACCAGAACTATAGATTTATGTGTAAGCTTTTTGAAGAGTGAGCAGAACTTGAACACAATTTTTTTCAGGGTATGACATTATTCCTCCATATAGCATTGTAACTGATTGAGGAGCTTGAGTCTCCTTTTCAGAAGCCCTTTAAAAGTCTAGGACACTTACCTTCATTGCCTTTCAATATGGATTAGGCTCTTAAATCTCAGAATAGTTGTGGTTTGGAAGTGACCTCTGGAAATCGTCCAGTCCAAATCCTTGCTCAAAGCAGGATGAGCTAGAGCAGGCTGCCCATGACCATGTCCATTGAGGTTTTCAGTATCTCCAAGGATGGAGACTCCACAGCCTCTCTCGGAAATAGGAAAGTGTTTGGCCACTCTCACAACAAAGAGGATTTTCTTCTGTTTAAATGGAATTTCCTGTATTTCAATTTTTACTCAGTACCTCTTGTCCTGTGACTGGGTACCACTCAGAATAGTCTGGCTCCATCATTTTTACTCCCTCCCATCATATAACATGCTGATAAGAGCCCCCCTAAACTTTCTCTTCTCAAGGTTAAAGAGTCGCAGCTGCCATCAGAGAGCTGGTCCTCGTCACTTCCCAAAGCAGAAGACACCAAAATCCAGCACCAGATTTTTGAAACAAGTTTAGCTGGCCACGGGCATCGTACATCGTGGGAACAGAGAAACCCACTGAGAAACTGATTCCATCCAAATTATCCTAGAAATACTGTGAAGTTCAGTGTAGATGCACTAACGATGGGCAAGCCTCATTTTTTGGGTAAACCAACATCATGCAGGATATAATTTTCATACTAGTTTGAAATCTGAGCCCCTTTGCTACCAAAACATTCATTTTGCTCCACCAAATCAAGCTGAACTAATACAGTTAACCAGAACAAGAGAAACAGCGTATTTAAAACACGTGAAAATGTCTTGTTTGCTCAATTTTAAGTCACTTCTTCACAGCACCAGCAGAGCTGTTACAACATCAACCAGTACCAGTAGGGCCCATCTACATATATGTCTGCATATATACACACTCCTTTCCTCCCATCTGTTTTTACTTTAAATAAGCGTTCACAATATATGGTGTTCTTAAGGCTATAAGCGCCTCCTTACTAAGTCCTGAATAGTCTTAAGGCCAATCTTGGTGTGCGTTCATCACCACTCTGGTGAAAGCAGTATTAGCAAATTTTGATAACTGGATAGCAGGATATATAACATACACACACCCCATTAATGAATATCAATGCAATGGTCTGAAATAGCTAGCAGCCATAGGACCAAGGAACATAAAAACAGAAGTATTTCAATAATATAGTGGTACTGAAATTTAGAAGAACCAACTGGTAAGACCAGAATGGTCCAGAAAATTTTCCAAGGGTCTCAGATGAGATGCTTTGTATCCATAATAATAATAATAATAATTCCAATTATGTCCAATTATTATATCCAATCTGCAAGTTTAGCTTACCAAACATTTCTGAAAAGTTGTCCAAAAGTACGGACCTCAAAGACCCTGGATCTCTTGCCCTGGCCATAAGCCAGTGACAGGACCAAACTTTACACAGAAACTATTTAATGAATCTATTAGCTAAGTGAACATAATGAAAATGATGATGTGACTTCTTTTTGTTTTTTCCATAACAAGAGTATATATTGAGGCTTGGTTAAAGGGATCCACAAGAGAGCCAATTTTCAAGACCTAGTAGAGACTAGGCAATCTGTTAGATGTGAGAGTCTTAGTCCATTAAGTTGCTGAGCAATTCATGATAATGTTATTTAGTGTAAATTTCCATTTGGATGAATAGTAAAGAGCTTGATCTATAACATTTGTAATTGAATTACCAACCCCTTTGTTTCCCTATTCTCTTTATGGCCAGGCCATGTATGCATTTTGTGAGCATTCTGAATTACAGCAGTCAAGCCTTTAGTTGGGAAAAGTGCCACATAATGCCCTTTTGGAAGTAGATTTTTATTCCATTTAACTTTTTTCCTTCCTGGAGAAGTGATGTTTTGCCATTCACTGCTGTTATCCGGCAGCCTCTATTTAAATCTGCTTTATTTCACCTGAACTTGATTAGATTCCATAGATCTATTTCGCATGGCTGATATAGTTTGACCCTTACAAGCCCGAAGGTAGGGTTTCAGGATTCATTTGGTTTCCCATTATTTTTCTGGACAGGAATAGTAATGGTAGATTAGGAAAGGAAAAATATAAGAGACTAATTTAACAAGGGATTTAAACACCTGCTTAATTACATCTCTGCTGAGGGCAGCACTGATTCAAGTGCTTAATTGGGTGTTGTTATTTGAAAATATGGAAGAACTGCATGAAAAGAGGTTTGTAAAAGTACCTTAACGTATAATAACATTCACCATTTATTATAATGCTCAGCATTAAAACAGGCCTACATTTTGAATCTATCTAGTGGGTCTTCATGCTGGGCTAAGACTCACTGAAGAAAATGAATGACTATACAGGATCAAGGATTTTCTGCTTTTGACTACACGTAGATGTTCGTCTAAAGTCACATTTCAATTTTCAAACACAACTTGAGCAGTAAGAAAACTGAATTCTCCTCAGGTTCCAGGAAACTGTAATCTATTCGCCTGAAGTATCTCATGCCCTTCCACCAGGATAAATGCCTGCTGCGCAGGGGAGGGACACAGTTACGACATTTTACAGATGCAGAAGCTGAGCTCCAGAGTTAGCAGAGTTTAAATACAGGGATCAGAACATAAACGTTACAAAACCTGAATCACTTAGCCCAAAGTAGTCAAGTATTGTACTTGCCCCTGAAAGCAATGAGTTCTCTCTTCAGTTGTTCACTACTACTTCAACCTCCATACGGACTATCCAACGCCTCTGGTCTCCTGAGCATCAACATCACATTCATAAATGAGACCTATACTCCTAAATTAGTAAGTACTTGGCGAAAGATTTCCTTGTCCTCCAGCTAAATTTTAATCAGCAATGCCTTAGTAAACCCAAAAAACCCAACAAACCAAACGCATACTGCTTACATGGGTACATTATTATACACACACTAGTAGAGCAAAATAGCTTGTCTAAAAGGTTTAAAGGCTAATAAGAGCGACATGTAGCCAACGCTGGATATGGTCAACGATAAAAACCTGTCAGTGAGTTTACCTTTCTAAGAGTAAAACGGAATTTACTAAAATGTTTGGAGTTTTTTCTCTTGTGGGTATCTCCGGATGGGGCTCCGGATCATATTAACTTGACCCCTCAACTTAGAGCATTCTTTCCCCCCCTCCTTTGAGGTGTCAGTCCTTAGGGCTCCTGCCAAAATGTATTTCTGTGAGGCAGCTATAAGAAACAGAGCCAACATACACGTACTACAGCCGAGAGAACAACTGAACAGCCAATTCCTTCAGGGCCTAATTATTTGCCACAAAATTGAGGGACAGGGATACGTTTATGACTTCAGACATTTCCTATCCCACTTTAGTTTTTCTACTGCACTTCAAATAGTAAGAAATGAAGAAAAAAACAGTTTACCAAAAATGCAATGGAAGATCCTTTGCTGAATTTGAGGCTATTTAATATTCAAATAGAAAACACTGGATATTCATGTAATCATCCTGACTATCCTGAATATGATGTTGCTAAAAGCTAATCTGTCTTGGCCAGAATTGTTTAAAATAACAGTAATGTCTTTCCAAACCACAATTAAACTAGTAAACACTTGGGCGCCTGAAGTTAGGATTGCCGTCAGAAGGTGATTTAAAAGGAGTCTGACTGAGTTTTGGGTTTATTTGGGGGGGTGGGGTGACTTGAGAACTGTTTCAAATACCAAAAATGGCTGGACTTGATCTTCAGAAAATGCTGAACTCAAGGCAAGGACCAGCTTTTTATTAAACTCCCCAGCTGGAAACTCAATGAATACATATGAAATACGTCTTACAATCAGTAGAAAATAAACCTATATCTTAAGCATCTTTGGATACATCAGTTGCCGTAGTTTGTTTATATGCTGGCTAGTAACTGAAGTGACTTCCAGCATTTGTTCTAGCATGTGTTCATGCTGTTGAGGTAATGGGAAGAGCAGAAAGCTGTTCGGAAGACCAGCAGGGTAAGTCAGAGATGGAGGAGTGGGATGGGAGACGTTTCTTCTAATGGATCAAATGCAGATGAAGCATTGTGTTCGTGCCTACATGACCGTGATTCTCTTGAGGCCTTCCCACTGTCCATCGTTTTCCCCTGTAGACACAATATCTGACTTACGGCAGTCCACTTAGTCTCTCCATGCTGCACTCTTTACATTTTAATCAAAACAGACATAAAAGGGTATTGCAAAACTACGCAAAAAGTGACATTGCTATCTTCAAATAAGAAGTGCCACATATTTGCAATTTAATCAACAGGCATATGTTTGACTAAATGAAAATTCAAAGACACACATGCCAAAGTCAACTAAGTAGCAAAGGAATCTGCAATATGAATTAAAATTATCAGAACTAATCAGCATTTATTTTTTATGTCCTTATTAAGTTTATTATTTTTAAGTATTAAAAGGCAGGGGCTGGTTTCTAACAGAACAGCTGAAGGTAAAGAAGAATTCTCTAGCTAAAGGAAATATCCAAGATCTCAAGATTTAATGTTATCAGTGGGAATTAGAACCAATAAAACCAAGAACCTAACCAAGTAACTGGACTACTTGCTGCCAAACCTTAATATAGCAAAATAAGTAAAATGAAAACAAATACCATACATATTGCTGCATATGTAAATATGAGATGAAATCAGGCTGTGGAAATAGATAACCCACAATAGTGCATTATATCAAAGCTGGACTTCAGAAAAAAAAATGGGAAATTATATCGAGTGAAGAAATCCACAAGCTTGCCAGCAGTGTCTTGTGTGAAAAGCTGGCCACTACCGTAATTACAGGTCTAATATCTTGCCACACCACTTTAGTGACTTTATTTCTAATCAGTTTGTGGTAAAATGCATCAGCCGAGGGCTTGCCCTGTCTCATTAAATAAATGGTCTAACATATCAACAAGCAAATTATTTCACAACGGAAAACACTGTAAGGAAGGATTTACAGTGGTGGTGTGAAGTCCTGCCCTTAAGAGCTGCGCAGAAGAGCTGAAACAAGGAATTTTCTAAGCACAGGAATGGGTGTTCGGTTGTAGGACACTTTACCTCAATTTCCAGAGTATCTGACAACTTGGGTGATGGCCAGGAAAGGAGAGGGGGACTGCATTCTGCACACTTCAGAATGAGGTGCCAGCTGCAGTCAAGATGAGCAAGAGCAATCCTTGGGCAATAAGAATAGTAGAGATATAAACATGGCCACTTAAAAATAAATAAATCAATCAATCCTTCCCACATATACAAAAGCAGTGCTTTTTCAGTTGTTCATGCCACATTGCAGCGTTTACCTCTCATTCACTAGAATTAGTGATATTTGAACCAAAGGAGAAAGTGCCCATCCCTTTGGTCTCTTCCAAATATTACCCACCAAGACATGTTTTTTGGTTTTTTTCTATCATGTTATAATAAGCTCATTGAGCTTATTCAGGACAGAATCAAGGCCAGGACACACACACAGATGGAGCTTAATGATATATGGACAGGTGAATGTACAGAGGTGAATGTTTGATTTTGTATGATCACATTGGAAACACGTGAAAAATGGGCCGATGGGATAAGCAATCAGCCCTTAAAAAAGAAGATAAGGGGTGTTCATAACTATATATTCAGAGCTGATAGAGGTACTGTTGGGAAGAGAAGAGGCATGAAAGTTAAAAGTAATTGTTCATCTATTGTTAGATCTTCAGTCTATATACATGTTATCTTAATTAAACAGTACAATTCAGGGTCAGCTCCTGCAAAATGCTAAGCATGCTAAACCAAAAAAGATTTGCACATAGTAAAGCAAAAGTCGCCAGGATGAAAAAATAAAATAGTTCTCAAATGAGGTTGCCAGATTCCTAGTTGTTATGTATAACCCCATGAACAGGTCTCTGAGAAATTCAGGAGAATACTGGTATTTACTTGGAAAAATTAATTACATACATTCCTTCCTTCCCTGTTCCCTTTTTCTTTCACACACCCATACAAATCCAATGTAAGAACATTTTGGTGTTCATATTCAGATACAAATTTCAACTTGTTCCAGCAACAAATGGAGTTTTCTCCTGAAATTTCAGCATTTTCCATGGAGTGAAACTCTCCATTATGACCAATAGCAATTATAGCAGTACCGATTGCTCTTTGGTACAGGAACTATGCAAAATACACATCTTAGCAGCAGTCCCTCTTCCAAAAACCTTGCATAAATCATTAATACTCTTTCCTTAATAGTCCAACTCTTCGTTCAATAGTCCAAGAAAACACACATTCCTTACCATACTTTTTCTGAGGAAAATTGCCCTAAAGCTTCCTCATTTATTTTTCTACATAACAGATTTTTATTATGATCAACTGAGGTTATGACAGCTTTTCAGCCTGTAATGTATATATAAAAGTTTATATTGTGTCATTGCATTTTGATGATAGAACGAAGAGAGGACTGAAAGAAAAATAAGATTGTGCAAGTATGAAGCAGCTGTTTGCTACTAGTTTGACATCTACTTGTATGAAAAGGGCACCGTGGATTTCACTCTCAGTCATGTTTGCGCTCTTTTACACTCCTGTGCAAGGAAAGGAGGTCACAACAGCTGAAATACCGTAGTTTAGTACCTAGAATACTCGACACGGACCAGGAACCCTATATCCTACCTTTCCTCTGATATACTGAAAGGCATTGGCTGAGTCATCCAGTCTCTGTGCCTTCATTTCTCATGTTATTTTTCTTGCCCATTTTGCTTGTTGACACTTCTGTAGAAGGAGAAATCCCCCCTCATGAGTACGTGCACCAGGTAATTGGTGAAAGCATTGCAGAAGGAAAACGTCTCTCTTGGGGTACATGGGCCAATGTGATCATGGGAACGGTGCCCAGTCTGCCACAGCTTATGTAAGTCCCTGAAAAGTACCCCAAAAAGTTACGTATCAGCTTATGTCATGTCTGAATATGACCTGTAGAAGATGATTAAAAAAAAAAAGCCTCAACTGGAAAAAGCCAGTTAATGCTGCAGGTGACTTTTGGCTAAAACGCTACTGTTATAAGGACATGGGAGACAGTTTAATTTACAATGGAAATGACTGAAGAGAATTATCA
Organism: Fulmarus glacialis; assembly: GCF_000690835.1. Lineage (NCBI taxonomy): Eukaryota > Metazoa > Chordata > Aves > Procellariiformes > Procellariidae > Fulmarus > Fulmarus glacialis. Next base: position 132,153 of record NW_009192267.1, on the reverse strand, counting down.
GCGGATTCATCTGTCACATCTATCAGACCACCAGCTGCATGCA
>NW_009192267.1:114092-132079 GCF_000690835.1 Fulmarus glacialis | reverse complement strand
ATTCCATTCCTGGTTTGATTTGTTGTTGTTGATTGCTTGCTTCATGTTAATTCATTCTACTGTATTAGAATGTTTCAGGGGCTCATCTTATTATTAATATTAATAATCCAAAGCGCTTTCATCCAAAGAACTCAAGGCACTTTGTAAACATTAATTAAGCTTCACAACACCCCTAGGGGTAAGTAAACTTCTGAGATCTCTTGAGAAGGTCAGAGAGGGCTTGGTTTAAAGCAGCAGCTTTGGTTAAATTCAAAGGACTAAGGAATAGGAGACATGAGTTCAAGTGCCCTTTTTATCACAGATGCTTTCCTCAGAGAAGCAACTCTATCTCTGTGCCTTAGTCTTCCAACTGAAAAGGATGGATTATTGGACAGGTTTAGCTTACAGGACCTGCTGAAAGGACAAGCTCACAAATTATCAGAAGAAATACGCAGATACTGGAAACACTGGGCTCACAAGCAAAAAGATTGATAGGTGTCTTCAAAGCAGTATCTGGCACTTCTCTTTTAAACTGTGGGCTCGAAGTGCTCCATAAATTCCATAGGAGCCTATAGTTCCTCAGGTGTAAGAGAACATGATCCAAAGGCAATGAAAATAGAGGTCTTTAAAACCTCAAAGTCTTCACGTAGATACTCCAAGTGTGACTATCGCTTCCAGCAACCTAGAGAATGGCCATTTTCTGCTGCAGCTAGGGCCCCTCCCAGAAGCCTGGCTTCTTACAGAAAAGAAAATGTAAAGAAAGTTGTCTTAGCAAGAGAGAGGAACTTCTGTGGGACCTGCACTGCTCTAATGGCAATTCTCAGAGATCACCATAACCAATTTGCTTGGAAGAAATCCTACCATCTATGTTACACCACCAAATAGAAAAACAAACTCTCCCCTTTAAAATCGATGACACTGAAAAATGAATAAATGAAAAAGTCCTTATCTCTTTCAGATCTAAAACACAAAACCCATCTTTTCGACTTGGTTTGTGAGCACTAATTCTCCTAAATGCAACTGTCTTCTCTTCATTAAGCTTTGCCTTTTTGGATTTCTTTTTATTGCTTTTATACAGCAAACAACCTGTTCATTCTCATCATCAGTATTTTTTACTTTTGATGGGAAGAACTCAGACACTAGGGCGATGGGCAGTGAGATAAAAATGGAGGTAAGTGCATGCTAAGTGCCATAGAATCCATTAGGGGAGGAAACACTGAATGACTGCAAATAACTTTTTAACATTTCCTTATTCCAGGAAAAATCTCTGATGTCTAGAATGTGAGCGATCACGTGGGCCACTTAATTAAAAGACAAATATGGGAAAGTTGCAGCAGTGAACTATAGATTTCTGAAACCGACATTAGCTGAAAAAATAAAAACCCTAAATGAAACTATTTTTCAATGATTCAACAGGAACCTGCCTTGGAAAACAGGGCTTAACTGCTTTCAGTAAAATTTCTACTTAACCTATTTGAGAATCCTGTTTCTGACCCCCTGTAATTTTTATATTCATAGGATTGTTTTCTGAAGAGTCTAAGAGCTGGGCATTTGCTGCTATACTAGTAAGGACTCTTCAAGAATTTTATGAGCTTGCAAAACATTTTTCCTAATGTTTAAGAAGGAAAATTTCTCATAATATTCATACGAAGAACACAACCCTCCTTCTTACAGAGATGAGTAAACCAGAATACCCAGTTCGTGAACCTAAAGTGTTCTGTAAGCACCCGAGATGGGAATCTAATGCCTCTCATATTGTCACAAATGTATTGCTGCAATGTGCAATTCTTTTGAAAATCACGTTTCTTTAAATATAGTGCAAAATTGGTCATGCAGGAGCTGTTAGTCACTCTTGAGCTAGTGACTTGTTTTATGTTTTTGAACTCCCGTACCTATCTTTAATACAAGTACAGTAACACTCTAGCTATTCACTTAAAAAACAAACCAAAAAAACCTACCCAACATCAAAAAACCAAACCAAACCACACTACTAAATTAACACGCAAGCTACCTGCCACAGTTTGAGACTTGTCTTGGAAGCTCTACAGTCACAGAACACTCACTGAAACCAGGAGCAGCTCCATAAATCAAAGCCTCGTACAGGATCAAACATGTATAACAAGATTCAAGGAGAGTACTTCCACTGATTTCAAATGGGAGACGTGGGTTCAGACCTTAAACTACTAATTACCAATGAGACAGGTAGACACTGGAAAGACAAAAGCTTCACAGTAGAAGCGCAGAGACTAGCCAACTGCTTAATAACTGTAATCACCCTTTTCCCAAGTGTTTTTAATTTTTTCACTGCACAACTACTCTGCCTCTAGCTCCAAGATAAACTTTAACATAACAAAGACCAAAAGAACCAAAACCACTTCCTACTCTCTATAATATCATTAAAATGACCACTTTTTGGTCTTTTTTGCATCCAAAATACTGAACGATTTGATAGGCAATAGCCAATGTGTACTTCCATTGTCTAAGATTGTTCAATGCTACATCAATTAAAAATTAAAAATATTCCCAAACAGTCAGGCTTTGAGACAGCAATTTACAGGACAATGTAACTCTTTACAAGGTACATAAAATGCATTTTAAAAAAAATCCTCTAAAAAGACTAAATGTCCTCATGTTCACATTGCTATTAGTAGCATCAGTTAAGAAACCTAGACCCAACCAGTCACATTAGCTACAGACGTGTGCAGAACACAAACTGATTGCTCCTTCGCACTTAGCAAAATGCTTTGTGAATGCTGGCAACTGCTACGCAAGAAACATCCGCAGATCTCATCAGAATTCCTCCTCTAAGGGCTCATGGACCACTGGTTGCATTCTCAGCTCTGGGCCTAGGATTGTGTTTTGCTGGTTTTTACCTTTGTGATATGGAAAAATATAAGTAAATCAAGCTGTTCTTTATGTTGAAGAACTATGTACAGTAAGAGGCACCAAAACGGAAAAAAACTTTCTGAATATATATGACCTATGCTATGATCCATGGGAGGTAGGTCATGTTTTTTCTAATGGCATGCCGAGGAAGAGCACATCTTCAGCGTACATCTACTAAAGAATGAAGTCTTATCCCTCCACTGCCAATGTATTGCATTCCTTCTTTCTGGACCTGTAAGTCCCTTAATTGTTTTTGGTAGTTCATTTAACTTTAAACACAGAGGCAAAAGAAAGGCAGGTTTGCCTTCCCCGCCCGCCCCCAATGATTAGTTATGTGTCAGAACGGTGTCCTTTCTTCCATTCACTGGGAGCTCAAAGTGAATTGTCACTGCCAACTAGTGACAAGTATTAATAGTACATGGAGAATTATTCTGACTGATTTTGTCACTTACTCTTGAGCAAGATTAAAAGATGAAAAGCCCATCCAACACCAATAGAAAACATTATGAAATCTAGCTAGGTTGCAACTATTCTATAGATGCTTTAATATTATTACATGATCTTTAAAATCCCAAGGCAGAACCAATCTGAGATTCACATACAAGAAAAACTACAAAATTTAGCAGATATTTAGGATGGGGGAATAAATATTACACTTTTACCAACAGAGATGGTGACTTTTGCCATGACTGTTCCATGATTTGCCAGGACTGATGCCTCCTACATGACCCATGTTTTCCCACATAGGGACCAAACAGGAATCATCTTCAGTAGTCCCGAATTATTAATCATGTATCCACCAGAAAGAAATCTGACTCCTTATAACTAACTTAGAGCTGGACTGCTACAAATGGATGGGTCCTCAATCTCTACAATACTTCAAAACATAGAATAATGGAAGTGATCGTCAAAAACATCCAAGAGGTTTAGGAACATGTGGTGATCTTGCAGATAAGGAACAGAACTGGCTATAAAATACACGTTAACTGAGTCCCGAACCATTCCTCTAGCACAGGTTGAATTTTGAGAAGCTGTAAGTGTCCTTTGCTCACCCCACTAGTTTTTCTTCCCTCCCCTTTTAGCTTGGCTGTCAATTTTTCTAGTCATTACATTTGGAGGGGTGAGATAGGGCAGGGCTCTGATCAGTGTTTCTAGGACTGATGTGTATATTTCTCACTTCAAAAGACATTCTGGGAAATGAAGAAAAAGATTTAAGTCATTTTCTTAACCTCATGGCTCCCAGAAGGCACGAATAAAAGTCCCATATTTTTGTCATCAAGATGATAGCAGCAATCTTCAGACCTGTGCGAGTCCACAAACATTTACCTGTCAGAATCCCTGTAAGTCACAATAAAAAGATAAGCCCAGAGCAAATTCCATTTCCCTGGTAGTGTTTCTGTTCAGAGCTATTTCTGAGAAAACGTAAACAGGAGTTGACTATTTAAACCCCTCTCAATAAGTGAAAAATTCTGGCTCTTTGTTGTGTTCTTCCTAGAAGCCACAGTAGAGGGATAAGTACAGCCAAGGTTATAGGAGTTTTCCTTTGCTTACACTTCTCCGAAGGCTAAATTTCTTCTCCCAAGATGCGACGGGAACTTTGGGTCTTCAGCAAGAACATGCAGGTTTTGAGGTAAAGGAATAGCTCTTCTGGGTGACTGTTTCACACTTCGATGCTACGTATCGAGCAATCATTCAACCTGCATGTTGCACAGACATCTTTACTGCGCAACTCGGGATACTACCTCTGCGGTTCACTTCCAGGCAAGCCACATCATTGCTTTGTGCCACAGTTTTACATCTCTGCAAAATGGGAGATGCTACAATTTTCCCCTAAGCGGTGTGTCGATGACCAAAGCCCGTAAAAAGGCATCATTCACTACCAGTAAGAAGTTTAGACAAGCACCTGAAAAAAAGCTGTGAAAAATCTTTACATTCTACTCCTCACCTAAATTATATTGCACCGGTAGGATATGTCAGCCTAACGTAGTTTCAAGGATGCACAATCTGTGCATTTTAATTGTGTTTCTCATCCATTTTGTATCCTGCCTCTTCTCATCACTGTGTAAAGGACAGCTCATTTTAAGAACTCTAATAAAAAGCTCTTTGCATTGTTCAGATATGTTTAGCAAATGTATAAAACAGTGAAATCCATGACAGAGATCTTAATAAAGAGTTAATACTGAAACAAAGCAAAAAGCATCAACCCATCCTAAGACCTAAATACAAATGACATAAAGTATTGTCTCTTATGTCTAAAACTGCTTTCAGTATATCTGCATCTTGTAAAGCAATGTAATTCCATTTTCATTTACTTCTCAATAGCTTTCCTATTTCCTCCATTCGAGCTCTGCATTATTTACTGATTGCAGGAAATACTGGTTGTTCCATTATCCCTCGGTTCATGACTAAGAAGCAAAAAGTTTCTCAACAAAGAAGAAGAAAATGGGAAAGAAACAGGGGCGGGGGGACACCAACCCAAAACAAACAAGCTCTAAGAGCTGACTGCCTGGACAAGTAGTTTACTTTGAAAAACCATTAATAGCCTGTAGATGGTGCCTACCTGCTGCACCAAAAGATGTTTCTATAAACACAGAATGTTTAACTTGACTTCACCGGAGAAACAGTTGTTTGCGACAAGCAGCAGCAAGGCAGATGATGAGATGGCAGACTGAGCTGGGATGCAGTGCTCCTCCTTTGTGTTGCAATGTTTAATACAGAAATGACAAGATACCCCGAGCAATTTCATACCTCTAAGAAGTGATTTAAAGAGCTTTTAAAAATGGAAAGCTAGCACCACACTAAGATTTGAGACACCCGCACAGTGAATAAAACATCTGGCACGTTTCAGAAAGGACACTGATCCTCTGGTTACAGAAAGGAGACATAGGAAGCAAAAGTTCATCTCCCATTTTTTGCTGTCTTGAAAAAGCCTGTCTCTCCATGTCCCACTTTGCTACCTGTAGAAAACAGTGTGTGTCATTTTGAGGTTTTCCTTTCTTTTTCCATCCTTTCCATTAGAATTTGGCAAATGGCAATAATCGGAGGATAAATGACTCGCCTAAGGACCCTCACAAAGTCTGTGCAGAGAGGGAACATTGTATGTAGTGCTCCTAAATCTCAGCCTAGTCTCTTATTGGCAAGGGCAGCTTCCCCCCGAACCACGTACAAAGTTCTTCCATAACAATTAGGAGCACCAAGAAGAAATTTCACATATCTAAATGAGGAAATTTAATCAATATCTTAAGCAAAGTAGCCTATGTGAAGCTAATCTGCTATTTGATGATCTTGGAACACCCTAATCGAAGGAATTTCACATCATAACATCCACAACAACAATAACCTTTTAGAATAATGCAGGCCATACTCTTACAAGCAATAAAATGTGTACAGAAAAAGCTGCTGTTGCTAACAGTAACTGCAAATATAATAAATGACTTGAGAAATATTTTCTGTAGCACTGTGTTATATTGGCAGTTTAGGGAGTGTAATCATTAATCAGAATTTGTCAATACAGTGCAAGATAATCACTTTTAAAAAGCTATCTCTGCTCTTGCCCTTTTTTAGTTTCTCATTTAAGGAACTTTCAAATGCACTTTTCAGTTGCCTGTGTTGAAGTCAAAAGTCTCTTGATCCCCTTATAAACACAGAGGACTAACTTTAGAAGGAAAAAAGACACAACAACTTTTCTGGGAGCCACAAGCCTATTCTTATGGGACTTTTATGGGACAATTAGATTAATTAAAAATCTAATTGCCTTCACATAGGCTGGGTCATCCATACAACTGCACAGACCTTCATCCTGTCTCCTTACTGGAGCACCCATAGGAGACTAACAACAGACCGTTGCCTTGATTTTAATAGTCAAGGCAGAAGACAGATAGGAACTAAAATGAAAAAGAAGTTAAATTAGAGCTAATACTAATATGAAGAGAACGCTTAACGAAGACTATTTTCAAATCCAAGAGACACAGATATCAAGACAGATAAATAGCTCAACAGAGACAGCTGTGGTACTCATAAAAACCAAGCTGATCAGGAAACCAAATACATTCAGAAATAACACAGGCAATGATAGAAGTTGGTCAGACAATGGAAAACTGTTTTGCTTTTCAAGGGGAAGACAAATATATTACTCTCTTTGAAACTCCTGACACGAAGCCTGCTGGCAGCTGCAGTCGAGGGATTTCTGTTCTTACTGTCTTCTATATAAGTCCGTAGTCCCAGGTTGAGCTATAAACCCGCAAGGCATTCAATCTCATCTTTTCCATAGTGGGGAAGAAGGCTGCACCGTCAGAGGCACTGCAGCCAGGGAGCCTTACCCACCCTGGGGACATAAGTGAAACCTGCACAAGCAGTCTGCCAGAGTCTCCGAACACAAACGCTCCAGGTTTAGAAAAGTTTGTTACAAATTCCCTTTTCTTTTTCCTCCAGCATAAGGGGGAAAAAATCTTCACTTGAAAAGAAAACACACTTTTGCAAAAATAGAATAAAACACGGCAAAGAAAGATACGGAGATTGTGCCAAGACATCATTTATCAATAGAAAGCCATTCCAAACAAACTTTTACCAGTACTACTACTCAAGACTAGCCATGACACCCAACTTCTCCTTTAGCCAAATAAAAATGTAGCTTAAGACAGTGCTATGAAACTACAGAGACTACATAAGCTGACTCAAAACTGCCTTTTTTTTCTCCCTCCCCCCCCTTTTCTTTTTAAGATTGTTATATACTGAAATCAGGATAAAATTTTCTTGGGATCCTTCTTCAAGAAGTTAGAGAATGTAATACCATTTCCAGAAAGCTACAAAAACAAATGATTGTGAAAGCAAAGAGATTTCAGTGTTTACCTCTTTTTAATCCACTTCCTGAAATACAGAGTAAGGACATACTGTTTTACGTGCTGCAGTTGCCAAATTCAGTCCTTTCCAGAAGAACTTAAACTAGCACCAAGTATACACAAGTCACAAAATGAAAGTATGGAGACAATAATTAATTTAGGATAATAAACAGCAAACCCTATAACCCAGGGAAAATAGCAAAGGGAAAAATGACAGGTAAAAAAATCACAGAAAAAAAGACAGAGCAATGCATGTCTGTTAGTTCAAATCAGAGAATTCACACTCAAGAGCAGCACCCTGTGCCTCCCAGACTTCTCGGGCGTGCAGGCGAGGTGAAGCCGCACAACAGCAGCCTCAGCCCTCCAATGCTTAAAAATCGCAATACAACTGCATGCAAAGGTCCCAGATTTATACAACAGCAGTACTGGCTACGGGTACGTAGAGCAGGTATACAGTCCATAGAAGGTTTTGAGTATACGTTATTCCATACTGCACAGACTATCGGGTAGCCTATCGTGACTGCTGCTTGAAAAAATTGTAACCTCACTTCACTCTTGTTAACCTACAAGTCACTGAATATTCAGGTGGAAAAATAGGTTGTTAAAATTTAGCAGATTATCTCTGCCCAGGGTAAGATATGCTAATGGATATGGAACAAAAAGATTATTTTTTTAAGCTACTTTTAATTATCCACAGAAGGTTCTCTCCCTGCAATCCTTCAGAGAGAGTGTTTTATATGCATGACCCACAAACTCTCCCTACACACGACTTCTTTTCCTCTATTACAGTTCCAGGTTACTAACACCAGTTAGAAGAAAGAAGGAATAGACAAAAAAAGTACAGTCAATATAACTTGTTTGCATATAGAAGTACTCACGGATAGAAATAACCAAGTTTAAGTTATATTCATATTTAGGCTTTCTCTGGGCATGAAAGGGAGTGAAAAGGTCAAAGCCAAAGGGATGTATAGCTGGTTTTTATTATTATTAATATAACCATTGCATGTTTTGCATTTTGTCATTTTTCTGACAAAGCCCTGATGCTGTTATATAGTAAGACTACAACAGGATTTATTCCTTGTGATAATCCTGAACTGGTTTTCTTCCTTCTTCTCTTCTTTGAAAGAAATGACGAGTCGGATGATCAATTTTGCAATTTGCAGTTGCCAAGCAGCTTTGAAGCAATTTAGTGATTTGTACACTTATTTCCTCTCTGTACTGATGGCAGGAGATGATATAAGGATATTAAGTCTTAATATCTATTCATTCCCCTGAACAAACTGAGGGAACTAGAATCAGAAGTATCTTTTTGATGTTAATTTTGTTTTTACAAGAGCCTGTTTTTCTGTTGTGCAGTCTCTGCATTTATTTAAGAAAGCTCTGGAAAACAAAGGCCTAATTTGAAGTAGTACCGAGACACCCCTCCACAGAGATCTTGCACTCATCTGTAGATGGACATTCAGGAAATCTAAGATGCATTAATTAGAACGGTCAAGTTAATGAACACAAAAGAAATGTGAGCATTGTCATTCAGAAGCAAAATATCTTCTGTTCACTGCAGTTCAATCCTCCTTCAAGGCTTAACGTCAACAATAGAATTTAAATTCACTAAACACTTTATGAGATGGGCATTTACCCAACCATTAAACATTTATCGTAACACCAAAAGCCTGTATCTAGTTCTTTTCATCCACACACCTCAAATTATTTTGTTAAAGAGGTCTACACGTCACTCCCCTCGTGCCAAGGAAGGGGTCCAGGAGCACACGAGGGAAGTGACTTGCTTGCAATCACCCAAGAAATGTGAGAGAGAATCGGCAGCAGAGGCCACTCTCTCGCAGCCCACTCCAGCTATTTATCTACTGGGGTACAGTGTCCTCGAGGGCTCCAGTGGCATTATCCACTTACACAAATTTAGAGTCAGATGTTTAAGATGATGAAAACTGAACTCCTTATCTTGTATTAACCAAAATAAATAACCGTACTTTCCCCTAATCTTAACAGCGATTTCAAGCAGCAGCATGTGCCTTTTGTTTCCCCAATAGATTTTGCTTCCATTGCACTTTCAAAAGGCCAAGCACGTTTTCTCACAGAAAAATACACATTTTTTCAGACTTCAGAGAGGAGGTGAATATAGAAATTGTTTAAATGTACATCCTTTACCCTACAGCATGCTACAGTAGCAGCCACCTTTCTCAGCCAGGAGGACAAGGAGATGGTGTTTGCGCAGCTGTTCTGAAACCCGAGCGCTCCTAGGGCCCCTTCCTCCCGCGCCTCTATAAAAGCTCAGTCAAACCTCCTCTGCAACAAATGCAAATCTCTGCGCTGTACCTGCCAACTGCCACCGTTTGAAAGGGAAGCACTGTGCAACTGCAAAGCTCCCAACACTGTGGCACCTCTGACCCTTAATTGGTTTCCAACTATTTCTATAGTTTAGGATCTTGCACTTCGGGTTAAAGGACACACTCGTGTTTCAGATAGGAAGCAGTGAGCGCAAAAACTATTTCTGAAAGAAGAATCGACCACTTCAGGAATTAAAAATAGCACAGTATTTAGATGCAAGTAGCTTCTGTGAAATTTTCTTGACAGAGAATCCCAAGCTACAGGTATATATTATCTCCTTGTCCTCAAACACATTGTATTATATTCTAGTCTTTTAAGTTACCATGGCTATCTTCAGACGTTGCATCCCAGAAGACAGAGGTGACAAGCTTTAACTAGGTCACCCAATTCTATTTTTATTAGTAATTCAGCATCACCTCTACATATCAAACATTTGATTTACACTCACAATAAATGCTTGTTAACTTGTTATTTGGTGGCATTTCTTGTTTTCTCACTGCTCACTCCTGTTACTCTACAAATAAAACCCAAAGCAATCCCTCTGCCAATGGCGGGTTGTTCCGTGCAGTACGTAACACAGCACTGGTGAAGGGCCTGGAGCACAAGTCTGATGAGGAGCGGCTGAGGGAACTGGGGCTGTTCAGCCTGGAGAAGAGGAGGCTGAGGGGAGACCTCATCGCGCTCTACAGCTACCTGAAAGGAGGTTGGAGCGAGGGGGGGGTCGGTCTCTTCTCCCAAGTAACCAGCGATAGGACGAGAGGAAACGGCCTCAAGTTGCGCCAAGGGAGGTTTAGACTGGACATTAGGAAAAATGTCTTTACTGAGAGAGTGGTCAGGCCTTGGAACAGGCTGCCCAGGGAAGTGGTGGAGTCCCCATCCCTGGAAGTATTTAAAAGACGTGTAGATGAGGCGCGTAGGGACATGGTTTAGTGGGCATGGGGGTGTTGGGTTGACGGTTGGACTCGATGATCTTAGAGGTCTTTTCCAACCTTAATGATTCTATGATTCTACTTGTTCTGAGCTACATTTAAAGATTTCAAGAAAAAGGGCTCCCATCTCTTCCCTTGAGAGTCTATTACACAGCTTAAGAGATCTTTAAAGCACTTTCATTTCTGACAATAGTCTGAATTTTCAGCTGGAGGTTTCTGTTCTGTTTTTCTTTTTTTAAAGCTAATTTCTAAGTCTTAGAAAGTGGGAAATTCTGAGGGAAGCATCAACAAGACATTAATGGAAGAGACACAAACAGCTGGTTACAATATTGACAAATAAGGTAAAATCTGATATAATGAATGATTTACTGAAGTACCCAGGCGCAGAGTGTGACATGGCAAGCAAGAAAGGGCCCAGAATAACCATTTCTGTAGAAAAGTAATCTATCTCAAAGGAAACAGGAACTCAGTAAAGATTATTACTATTTTAAACCATAATGTTGTTAATATTGATTCATTTCTGCAGAGATGAAAGAAAAAACTCTGAAAGCCAGAGGTCTGCAATACTACTGAGCAACAACAAGTTAGGTAACATTAACACACACACAAAAAGATGTAATTTTGCTGTTTTATTTGTTCAAGTTGCTCTTCAAGGAAGATATTTGCTCTAGATTATTTTGATTTTCTGTTATCATTAATTCTTTATTAATGGCATTATGATAGAAGCATAGAGAGGCCTTGGGTAATAGTAAACTAGGCACCCGGCTCTTTCAGCAGATAAACACTTTTCTCTCAGCCCATACAAACATACCAAGAGATCTACTGAGATCTGAGCTGTGACCTATGGCCAGGCATAAGTGGCCGTTAATACTTATACAGACTAAGGAGAGCTCGACAAGATCTGGACTTTGCTGGGTACAGATCTAAAGGGGTTTTAAAGAAGACTTGGAGTAACTTAAAAGCTTGCTAGTAACATTTTTCTCCTATGACTGTTCAACATAGTGGAAAGTGAAAAGCATAAAGCTGTGACTATTATTTGATGCATTAAATACTCCATAAATCTCTGGGGTTTTCAAAATGCATGACATCTAGAGGTAACAGGATCTACCCTATTTCTGGTTGCCCCACTACAAACAAACTCCTGACACTAGAAAATCAATGGGACTTTTTGGCATGTTCATTGTGCGGAGCCTGTTTCAGAACCATTCATATTGCATGTGGCTTTTAGGACTGAAAACAACTAAAGAGTGGGAGTAAGTACCTATAAGTATTTCTATGAGGTAGACCATTCCTAGCTTCAAATTTGTCAAAAGCCAGGGACACGTACTGTATATTCACTTAAGAAAATATGGAATATTTTGGAATATATGGAATGGTTTTGTCGTAGTAGGTGTCTCATTATGCTGTCAGACCTGTACAGAGCACCCAATTCTGTAAACAACTTTATGTCCAGCTCGAGAATTTCCATCCACAGAATAAGGAACCTTAAGCCAAAATAACAAAAGAAACTTTAGGTATCTAAAGAAAATTTCCATCAGTTACCTAAAGCAATCTCATTTTGCACTGGATGATACCCTTTTGAGGTTTTAAAGAAGGTCCAAAACCTCAAACTCCAGAAAGAGAAACTCTTAACAGCTAGTCATTACCAGAGTCGCTTGGATGCTTGCTTACATCTAAAAGACTCAGATTAAACCAACAGTTTTCAAAAGAAAAGAAAAGAACAATAAAAGAGTTGCAGAGTGAATTACATTAGATTTCTTCCTGGAATTGTGAGTTGTCCTAAAAACCCAAATACTTCTGAAGGAAACAATTTCTGGTGTTTCACTGGTAGCCATGAATACTTTGATTCCTTTCTTAAAAGCTGCATTTCAGTTTTGTGTTTTCACAACAAAATGTTTGTTTTCTCTTAATTATAATTTTCCAGACCATTTAGTTCCTGATAGGGGTTTCTGCATTCTCATCATAGAGGAAGAAAACAGGAAACAATCTTTTTCTCCCACCCCCCCTTCCCTCTTTTAATGTTATGTACACAGTTTCCTCATTAAAAAAATCTTACATGAGTTTGTGGATTGTGTGCCAAAAAGAAGGTCACTACATGTCATTACAATCTGATTAGACAAGACTGTTTTCAAAAATATCTCCAGTTCTGTCCTGACCACTCACTCATGCTCTCACAACATCCTTTCCCATGCGACAGCGTAAGTGTGTGTTTGTTTGCATGGTGAATTGGTTTGGGTAGTGAATCCAGCTTAAAAGCACCTCAAGAAAGTTAATAAATAGGCTATTTTTTAGTTGGATCAGTTCCATAAATTGCCTCACTGTTACATGAACAGATATGCCAGCATTATCTTTACTTTCAGAGGTTATCTGTGGCACTTTCAGTTAACCTAACTGAAGTACCATCAGGCGGGATCCCTTTGTCAGTGCCAGGGACATCATCTCCTCTTCCAGGGTGGCATTCGGATACTTTAATCATAAGGCAGTACTTTCCCTGTGCACAATCCCCTGCTCCACCCACTGTACCTGCCTTCTAACTTACGCAACAAATAAGGAAGAAACCCTACAGACGATAGCTTTGGTATTTGTATTTCATATATAATGATAGAAGGCGAAATATCTGCAGGGTGCTTAAAGTTGAAGCTCAATTACTTGGCATGGCAGATAATGTAGCAAGTATGATTCCATGTTTTAAGAGATGCCTGACAGTTTTTTCATGATTTAAAAATAAAACTCTCCTCTTTGCTTTTCTGTATGGCAAAATCCTCTCAAATAGTAAATAGATTTCTTTCCTAAAGTTTCTTTGTATTCTCCTCTTTGTGCTCATACCACTTTGTTACTGCACAGATGACCAGCAGTTCTGAGCACTGAGCAGAACTATTTTGAACACTAAGAACATATTTCAGAAATAAAAAGCAACACTGGTACTACTCTTCAAAAAGAAAAAGAAATGTTGAGCCTTGCACAGCCCCAAAGAGGTGATGTTCTACAGAGGCACTGTACCCATGAAACATCCCATTTGTTGAAACTCCCTTTTTCTACCCAAGGATTTGCAAGTGTCTTTTAACACTAACACATATCTATAGTATACCCTTTGTAGCTATATTTCTATGTTCCATTCTACAGGAGCATCAGGAGATGAGAAATACCTTCACAGCTATGTAAGTACAATAGTGTACCTCGGGGCAGAGCTCTCTGCAGACAGACTTTCAAAAAGACTCAGTAGCTATCAGGTGTCCTTGTTCTCAACAGTCTTCAACTTTCTGTGCCTTCCTAACAAAGATATGACATTCTGAGTGGGAGCTTCTGAGCACAGTACACTGTTCAAAGTCCTTCCATAATTCAGTAGGCCCATACTCCTTGGTCTCCTATGGGCTGATCTGAATCTCACTGAAGGGCAGCGAGAGATTACATCACTTTTTTACAGAACTAGAATCAGGCTTCTGCTAGGGCTACAACTGAAGTGACAGATTTGCTTACCTGATTCTGGAAACCATGATGAGCACCAAATCCAACATTTGTTTAATTGAATGAAGAATAAGCTACAGATAGAATCACTGTCCACCATCAGTAAGTCCTCTTTTCAAGACTCTTTTCAGGTCTTTCAGTCTGCTAACACAGTGCTAAAGCCCTTATGCTTTGAAAGCCACCAGAAGATGCAATGTTCTGGCCGAACAGATGGCAAAGAAAAGTTAATTGATCTACTGGGGCAGAATGAGTTGGCCTTGTTGAGGAGAATATGCAAAGATCCATAATGAACTTTCATTAGCGATGGAGAAAGTTCTGTCACACGTACAGATTCTGCTATGTGCATTTCATGATGCAAACCCAAATTCCAGCTTAATGACTTCTTGTATCTAATTCAGAAAACTTAGCTCCTTAAAATTACTATTAAAAATATTTTAAAGCTTCTCCTTTAGTTTTTTCCAAAGTGAAATTTCTTCTGCTTCTGCCAAGCTACCCTCCTCAGCAATAAAACCATAATTTTTACACTGAAGAATAAGATGTTTCCCTCATGCCCTTTTTTTTTGTTTGTGTGGTTTTTTTCTAAAGTCTATGTTAAAAGGAAAAGCATTTCTACATTTGTTGCAATAGGTCTCCGATAGGAGAAAAAGAAACCACAAAGAGGGATGCTCAAAACATCAGAAAATGAAGCATTGACAGCAACGTCAGTGTTACTCTGAAAAACATACCGCACATACATCCACATTGAAAATTATCAGTCCCCACGATTCTTTTAAAAAAAATCCAATCGTTAGGAATCATTAAAGGAAAAGATGGTCAGATATTTCAAGTAATATTCAAATCTGGGGTGTTTTTTTCCAGAGCAACATACTACAAAACATATGCAAGATAAAAAGAAAATTCTGAAAGCCTGAAGCAACAGAAAACACACCTATATTCCTACTAACGTTGTTATTCTTCCAACCTTTGAGGAATTAAATTACAACTTGCCTTCCTCCATATCAGGAAAAGTAGCAAACCTGTTGCAAACAATCCCGAATCTTTAAAAGAGAGTCCTGTACAAGAGCTTGATTCTGCAAGAGTCCCGATTCGCAAGCGCTGGACCACTTGCCAAAGGATGCTCCACTCCCTCTTACTCAAAATAAGATCAAATGCAGCCCTTGAGCACAGGGAAGCAGTTCAAAAGTCCCTGCAAGTAAGGAAAGTTTGGTTATTTCCCTTTTTTTGGGGAACAAGACGATGATTGCTATAATTATACTGGCGGAAAGCAGAGTAGATGTATTAGCTGAGGTGCTAAAAATAATAGAAGGATATACTTATTGTGGGAGAACTCTGCAATGCGTTCTATTGTAGCAGATGCTGCTATAAACTCTGGCTTAAATACATATATTTAAACATATCACGTATCATGTATACATATATTTAATGATAAACAAATTTCTCTGAGGTTGAGAGATTTGAATTTGCCCCCAACAATTAACATGCCTCTCTAAACCAAAAGACTACCAAAAAAAAAAAAAAAAAATTAAAAGCTCTATCGGACTGACAGGAACTTTTTGCAAAGATAAAAATCAACAAGGTTCTGTATAAAATTCATTCTACAGAAAGGAGTTTTTAAATAGCTACACATGGATTACTAAAATAAAAGCCTTTCCAACAGCATTATGTAGATAACATAGAGACTGTCTAAGGCTTTTATAGATAGGTTAGACATTTCCATAGCAGAAATAAGAAAGCCCCAATGGCACGTAAGCACCCGAGGTCCCGCTGTTGTTCTCTTTTGGATTCTAGGAGCAGGTCTGCAGAGGGCTATCGTTGGCTGGAGAACGCACAGACTTCATTGTAACAGCTGTTAGTGTGCTCCCAACCCACCTATTCAAGCAATATGCTGAAGGAGTGCAAGAGGCAAGAGAGGGCGAGACCCCTTTTTTCCTCTCCCCCAACCCGCACCGTGCTATAAATAGCAGTTTTCAGAGCCACTGTTTCAAGCAACAAAATTACAGAAAGGCAAAGTGAAGAGACCTCACAGGAATTATGAGGTGAACTTCATTCAGATAAAGGTGATATAAATGAAGCGTAATATTCCTATCTGCTCCCAACTGCTCCCATCCCTTTTCCATTCAACAGAAAGATGACTTGTAGGGCACATAACCACCCAGCTGGGCTTTCTTCCCTTCCCATAAGAGGATGTACAGTGTTATGCTCACTACTCCAGGAAGAAGGCAGGGGAGGGGAAAAAAAAAAAAAAATCACCGCAAGAATTAGATGTGTATAATACATAATTAGGATCATCACCGGTGGGGGGGAAAAAAAAAATCAAAATATATGTCAACAGTGTATAAAATTTTAGTTTTTCCGTTTTCTGGAACCAGACACCTAGTGTTTCATTTTCCCATACAGAAAGACAACAGGGACTCTTCTTAAAAGCTGCTCATCACCCACAGCTTTTACAGATACCGCTTTGAGGAGTATTATTAATCCATATGCTGCTGTGTGCAGCACAGGACTGAGTAACTGCTCACTTCAGTCCTGCTTAGCATGCTAAACTCAAAACCTCACAAAAAAGGGCCATTATGAAGGATATTTGTGAATGCCAGCAGGGTGCATAAGACCTCAGAAACAACCCAAGTACAGGAAACATAAGGCAGGGAAGAGAAGAGAGCAGTGATCCAGAGACTCGTGTTTCCACTGATGAAAAGTACTCTAAGAGACATTTTGAGATTGCTGAGGAAAGGGAAACTTTACTCTAGGTCTGGGATCAGCCGCTCAGCTGTAGTCAGCCCTCAGCACCACCGAGTTCTCTGGACTCACACGTATATCTATTAGGCATTCGTGCACTTTTTAAACCTAGTAAGTAACATTATATGACCTTCTACATAATGCAAGCGACACAATTTCATCTAGTAATTTCTGCAGTGAACTCAACAATTTATTTTTTAATTACACCATATATATTTTATCCAAACTGTCATGCAGGCCCTCAGAGCTGGGAAAACAAAGACAAACATTACAGAAAAGTTTATGATTCCCTTACATGGAGGATTTCCACTCTGCACTCATTGTTTTTGGCAGACTTACTGTTGGGAGTTTTTCTTCTTCTCCTTGGTTATAAATATTCCATGCAGACTTTTAATTAAAGTAGCACGTTTGTTGGCTGAGACAAAAGTAATTGGACACCCCCCTACCATTTGGGCCTCGTTCATCTGGATGGACTTACACTAATACATAAGCGTCAAATCTCTGCATAAATGAAGCAGAGTATATTTTATTGAATTCAAAGTTTAATTGCTCTTACCAACAGGTATAAATCATAGCTTGAAAGCAAAACAAGTATTTGATCTGGTCCTCCCTTTAATTAGCAACAGATGAATTAGCAACTGAAGGAAAATATGCACTTTTTAGCCTGCTATTGTCAGGGTTTAAACTAATCTTGTAAAATGCTTCATTCAACATGAATTTGCTTATAGAGTTGCCCAAATTAGTTCCAGAAAGCACTGGGGTCTCACTGAACCCTACCTCCACATATGCACAGCAAAAGGAAATCCATAGG
>NW_009192267.1:100151-114061 GCF_000690835.1 Fulmarus glacialis | reverse complement strand
AAGATGAAGCAAAAAAAGAGAGGTGGGAAGGAAGGAAAATAGAAGCAAGCACAGAAGCAGCATTTTAACTATAAAATACAAAAAGAGAAAGTATTAAAGCAGAAGACTTCATATTTTTAAGGGCTCTAAAAAAAACCAACCAAACAAAAAATTTAAATGGAGGCTCAGACTTCTCTTTTCAGATTCATAAACTTATTATTTGGGAAGAATATTATGGGAAGAAATCTTCTCCCCAAACTACATCATCTACTACATCACAACCGACCACATGCAACATGGACACCTTCAACAGTCTGCAGGAAGTAAGTTAATGGATTATTTTCAAGAAAACTCCTCGTGACCACGGAAACCTGTCTACATATTGTCACTTCAATAATGCTGCAGCATTAAAATTCCTACTTGTTTATTTATTCTAAATATTTTTTTGTCTGCGTGTGTTAGTTTTATGATCATGGAGTTTTCCAATTGGTGGGGCTAGACATTCCTAAATGGCCAGGATTTAAAAGAGTACAGCACTCTAACGACAGGCAAAGAAACCGGCACTTTGGAAAATTCTGGTGGAATTGTAAAGAAGTTTCCTCAGAGAGTAAGAAGCATAGTTCTGATTTTCTGCTTTTGAGTCTTAGTTTTAGATCTTCTTCAGAAATTCTTAAATGCATTCTTCCGTAAGAGGGATGCTTTCTTTTGCTTGTGAATACCTGATTAAGGATTTTTTTCTAATTTTTTTTTTAAACAAGTTATCTCATTTGCTTAGGACTCTCCCAAAACATACTATTTAATGCAAGCTTGATTTTCCAGCTATTGCTCTCCTGTCCAGAACTAGTTATGCTTTCCACCAACAGAGCTGATGTTTCAAGATTTGCCACTGGTTCCTACATATTAGCAAATACACGTCTCTATCTAAAAGGAGGAAAAAATAAAACACCAATAAAAACCCCAACTTGCCCTTGTTGCCAATTCAGCTTTTTATCTGTTGATTTAGTTAATTGATTTACAAATTACAGCAATCAAAAGAATGCATTGATTCTATCAAGCCTTTTAACACCCTGCCCTACTCAGAAGACTTTGGGTGCTGGATTGCATCCAGTCAGAACAACGATGACAATAAAGCATTCTAAATTTCACATCTAAAATAAACTGAAAATTAAAGCAGCAAAATTAGGAATTTCTACAGTACATAAGGTGGGATGCCTTAGCTGTGACTCTACCACCTTGAATTTCAGAACTGGGCACAGACTCAGATTTCACAAGTGGACATACCGATGTGCTGTAAGCAAAAAGTTTTCATCCACTATTTGTCTCCATTGCTTTGGGTTTAACCTTCATCATTCATGCCCACCTATAGTTATTACAAAACTTATTTTCCCTGCATGCGTACCATCTCTGTACTGTACTAACAATCTTAACCCTGTTCTTGTGTAAAAATACACATATTGGGGTTTGAGCACTTAAATATATAAACCATGCGGTTGCTGGAGCCTTCTCTCTTGCAAGCTCTTGCCACCTATCATTCTACCTACAGTTGCGCAACAAGATTATTTTTTCTTTTGCTTATGTTTCTTAAATTCATCTCAGTGCTTCCTGTATTTTTCTAATGGATTGTTATATATTATGTACATCTCTGATATTTAAAGCCATAATTTTTATTTTTTAAAAAATGGACAGCCTTGCACAACTCTGCATATTGTAATTGCACTGCCAGAAAAGTAATTCAGTCTCTACACTGCAAGGCAGATGTGATTCACGCTGGGTCCCACAAGTCGCGGAAGCCCTTTTCCTGGTGCCCAGATCCAGGAGAGAAATTCAGACCCTTTCCGGCTCATGATTTGTGTATTCCCAACACTAGAGTCAACACACAGCTGTGGCATACACAGCACAGCTTCTGAGACATCACGGTGTAGGACGTAAGCACCGGACACACAAGCATTCACAGTTCAGAAGGACAAGCACACAAATATGTTCTGGTAGGCTGAAGATTTTTTTTATTCTAGGGCTTCTTTTAGGTTTGGGGTCTTTTTATTTTGGATTTTTTGCTGGTTTTAGATTTCTCAGACTCCCATATTTTATGTAACTATTTTCTACCATTACAAAGAAATAGTTGTGCTGTTGTTATTTTTTCCTCTTTCTTTCATTAAAGATCTTTATGCCCTGAAGAAACAACAATAAGAGAAATTTGGAAAAGACACATTTGAAAGGCATTCTTTCTATAACACAGACAGACAATTATGATATACAAATTTATCGCTCAGCCCTCTTTATTCTGTACAATGCCTCCAATTCCCAAGACGTGCTCAGTTTTAAGTGCGATCATCTTCCAGCAGTTTAGACCCCAACTGTTTCCATTACAACAGGCAAGCTATAAAACGCTACTGATGCTCAAATGGATAGTTCCAAAGGGCAGGGGCACGCTGGATGCTTAAATTTACACTAAGTCTGAATAAGAGAACAACAATTTCCATAGGCCACCACCTGAGCCACATTCAAATAAGTTACCTGGCCCACAGAGATCCAAGAGCACTGCTTGGTGGTTCATTATTCTCCTGTGCATTGGTCCAGGATGCACAAATGTGATTTGGAGTTGGTATTTCATATGCAAATGTGTGGTGACTTTCTGCATCACTGGCAGAATGAAGGAAAGAAAAGCAGCTGTTAAGGAGACAGCATGTCAGATTATTTATTCATGAGCAACTGTATGGAAAAATAGATGGGCCTTCCACTGTAAACAGTAAGATAAATATAAGGGTAAGGGATTATTATACTGTCCTCAAAAAAACTTAGCTTAACATTGATATATTGGGTCCTCTAAATTAGTCTTATAGGAGCCATATAGGAACCTGAACTTGGATTTGTGCTGGCAAATGTTTACAGACAAAACTGGTTTTCAAGGGAAAACTGAGTAGACATAGTCATCAACAAAACGCCACCAATTAATTCCACCTTCCATGAGATGAAATTACTGGTTTTCATTTAAACATTAGTTAACGCTACTCTCAGAAACAAAACACAAAAGTCAGCGGCCCAAAACATCTTGACAGCCTTATAAATTGAGTGTTTTGCTTGACCCAAATGAAAACTTACTACTATAGGAGTCACTTTGGTATGCCCAAATTTCCTAATATCCTGGACATGATTTCCAGTTACACAGTGCCCTTTTACATCGCTATGACAGTGCCAGAAGATATAAACAGCAATGTGAGCCACCCTTCTGAGAAGCATCTGATTTCACCTTGTTTGAACTACTTGTGTTTGTTGTCTCCTTACTCATTGTAAAAGGCTTTAAAGTGATCTGTTTGCATTCCAACGAACCATAAACTTCAGAATACTTATAATTTTACAACTGTTCTATTTTTAATCTAAAATCTGATCAGATGGCCAGAGTCTCATTTTTCCTCATTATTTTTCAACCTGTGCCAGGTAAAGTAGTCACAGGTGCATGCAGTGAGTTTGTGAATGTCTTGTGTATGGGGCTCTTCTGGTACAACTGGTTTTTTAGAAGTATCCATGTAGCAATTTGGAGCGTCAAACTTGCTTAACTTATTTTCTGATGCACAAAGATGATTTCATTGGAGTAGGTCAACTCAAGTAATTAAAGACTAAACCAGACCAAAACATTTATTAACCGAAGTGGGTCATCTATAACAGACATCATCTGATCCATAATTACTTAACATATATGGACAAATTTGCAAAAGGCGAAAATATTAAAAAAGAAAAAAGGTCAAGATTATAATTTGTGCCACTGCTCCTTTATACCACTCTAGCAATGCAAAACAGATGTAAAGCATGCATAAATGTACACCCATTTAAAAAAATTCCACGATAAGAGTATGTATAGAAATTGCATATACAAAATTATGGCCCTAATATGCACTATAACACTGCACTTGATTTTCAAGAATCAAGTATCTGAACTCTGAATTTACACTGTATTTTCATTTCTTTCATTAGCAAGATCAATTCCCGTGGAAGGTACAAAACTGATGAACCTTAAAGCTAATTCAGCTCCGGTTTAGTTAACTGAAGCAGAAGAGACACCTGAGACTGAAATGCTGTATACTTCCTAAAAGACAACAAGGCTTGGAGCTGGCTGAACCAATACACTCTTTTCTCGCAGGACACTGAAAGAGCCATTCAGTTGCAGCAAGTTTTGATCATTACCACTGCGAGTCCAATTTGATCTCGTGACCCACAGGTAGAAATTCCGATTCCATTATCTGGCTCCTGCACTGCTGAGTACGAATTGAGATCGTGTCACGTAAAGGATGATCTCTATTTCATTTGTGCAGCAGGGAAAAGAGGTCAGGGAAAACAGGAGCAATAACACTGGCTGACCATCAACCTTTCTTCCTCTGCACAGGAAGAGAAACTGCTCTATTCCTGGAAAGATACAGGGGTAGCAGCGAGAGAGAAGACCGTGAGCTGACCCCTGGGTCGGCAGCAGAGCAAAACAAGAAATGAAGTCAATGCCATGTTGTGAAAAGAGCAGAAAGTGACAGTGATCACTAAGGGGAAAGTATTGTCATCTACTCACCCTCCTCCTAGAAGCAAAAAAACTAAACAGATTTAAGTTTCCATCAGAAATGAAATTAGGACTTGAACTAACATCTGTTGTTTCCATTATCATATTGCTTACAGATTATAGACAGGACAAGGCTAGACACTTGGCCAGTGAAAAAATTTCTATCCCTGTGGATTTTCATAGTCTGCAGGCAAACAAAACGCAGTAAAAAAGAAGAAAAAAAAAAAAAGGGATACTGGGAAAGAACTGTCTTTGAACAAATAACACACCAGATCAACACCAGAAGCATGACTAGGACTTCCACGTCCTGTCTCCCAGTTCAGCGCTCCACCCACTGGATGCTCACACATTTAGGTCTGAATTCTGACTCCAGACACGTGCTCATACTTCAAACTTCATGTTTGTTCAGCAAATCTGGGCTTGCAGGCTAGTCTTATCTCCAGTTTAATTCTCACCACAGACCTAATAAGCATTTCACAGACAAAAGCGCGTTGGAAATCATAAAAATTCGTGTCCTTGTTCTCATAATTTTCTCTCAGAGTTCCACCCCAGGCAAAGAAAATCATCTGGCTTTACAACGAATTCTGCTACAAGTTAAGCATTATTAAGGGCTTCTTCATATTGTTTATCACAGGAATCTAACTTGTCTTCCTGAGCACTCCTGTGAATGTTTGTTTATTAAAAGGTACAAGTGTTACTACAGCCCTAAAAGCATCACAGTGACAAGCATACGAGACCAGAGGAGAACTATAGACATTACCCTGTTTGATAGGAGACCATGGCTTTTACGCTACGCAATTAGGGATGCAGCCTTAATTTTGTATAGCAAAAGAAAGCTAAAACCACAGTGCCTGTGGGGCTAGGGAGCAGCAAGTTATTTTAAGGTACTGTTAGTAGGTACTATTCTCCAGTGCCTTGCCCTTACGCAGTTGTTTTTACCATGCAAAATCAGTATACACTGCAGCTAATGCTATGAAGCAGTGTTTTGCAACTGGCACTTGCTAGGGTTTGAAATCTTGCTGTGAAAACCTCCTTATGCAAACAGAAATCCCACACAGGGAAAAAAATGCACATGTGAATCTCTAAGGAACTCTGTAGCCTTGGCAAACCACAATAGCACGACACCAATAGGTTTTGTAGTATTTCTTTTCAACAACTGATTTCAAAGCACTTAAACTTAGACCAGTATTATCCCCATTTGATATTTGGTGATAAAAGCAGTGAAGTGAGGGACAAAGGCTATCAGAAAGCAATGGCAAACATGGGACCCGCAAGTTTCAGTCTAGTGCTGTAGCCCAGAGCCTGTAAATAAAAACATCCTAGCGTCAGCAATAACAACTTTGGGACCTTTAAATAATGAGCATTCTTAAATAGTCATAACAGTATTTCCTCCTTCTGAATCCAGGTATTAGGCTTGCCTTAACTCCTCCTATTAAAACACATTCCCACACAGGCTTTTCCCAAAAGGCATAAAAGGCTGCAGTGCTAACGTGGTGGAGTTTCGATTACCTTTGCTCGCAGGATTCATTCCGTGCGATCCTTTCCTGATGAGCTTGTAATGTATTAAAGAAACAATTCCAACTCTCCATAAAAAAGAGAGCAAGTTTCTCATAAAGCAAGAGCATATTATTTCACAAGCAAAAAAAAAGAGATACAATTTAATCTCCAAAAATTAGCATAACTTCCCTATTATTCTAGAGACTGCTTGATTAAATTAGCCTACATCACTTTAAAAAGAATGAGAGATGAATTATAAAGAAAAAGAGCTTAAAACTGAAATTCAAAGAATAAAAAACTAACAGGGATGCATAAAAGTGAAAACACACAATATTGCCTATCACAACAAACATCACTTAATCCCATCACGCAAGAGCACGTGTCAGTCCACGGGGCAGGAGGAACAAGTCATCAGGCTTGTGCTCTGACCCACTGAGCTTGCATTCAGCCGGTGGTACTGGGGAGTCTTCTTTCTTAACAAAGACCCCAGCGTCCTGACAACTTGCAGATTGACTAGAATATTCCAGCTTGATTTCTCCCCCTGGCTTGCCTTGTTACTTGCACTGGATGATGTAGAAGATCAGTCACACAAGTCCCACACTTAATGGGCAGGTGAAATACAGGGAGGCTTACTGGACTTTTCAAATTGCAGTACTTGCGAGGAAGAGTAGACAGACTGGTGGGTTGAGCTAATACTTCCAACAAGGCCTTTCTCTAGCTAACGCTTGAAAAATACTTGGTAGGTACTGCGAGACAATAAAGGTAGAACCTAAGGCTAGTCAAGTAAGAGTTTTTGTTAGTACTTTCATGTAAAAGATGCCGTATTTTGAGTACCATACTGGTATGATTTCCTTACATAGGTTAAAGCACAAGAAGTAAGAAGAATACTCTAATTGTCATATGTTTACATAAACATGAATCTACATGTAAATGCACTGAAGCATGTACGTGCTTAAGATATCAACAGAAGGTTTGTCTACATAGTATAGCATTGGTAACTATGAGTGAGTGCAGTTTATGTTGCAAAGAGAGAGTATCTTTCTGACCAGAAACCATATACCACACCAGGGTAACATCAGGCTAATAATTCCCTTTGAAAGAAGGAGCACAGTAGCTCAGGCTTGGCTCTGTCTCCTTAAGCCAACACTGTATGGTGCAAATACAACCAGAGAAAACTGATCTTGAGGGGCAACAGGAGAGAAGCAGCGTATTTTCTTCTCTTTAAACTGTACTAACATTTTCACTGCCTTGCAATAATCCTGATTGCCTTTCTCATCCCTGGCAAAGTTCACAACCCACTGATCGAAACACTGATCCCTCTGATCCCTAATGTTAGTTTTGGTAATGGAGAGAAAAGATTTCATTGAAACCATATTCCAATTAGGAACTGTGGTTTTCTGAACATAAAAGATCCAGCAATTTTTGCTGATGCGATCATTATTGCAGAGGCTTAATTGGCCAGAACTGTCAGTGGCAATTAAATGCTTACAGTTGGGGCTCGCGGAAGCTCAGTGACTTACTGCGTGTTTTTTAAAGCATACCATTTTTTCAGTCACACTAGATGACTGCGATAGCGCCTGGAAACCTGAATTTATTCTATGGTAACAGTTAAAATACCCAACAAGCAAATCTTATATAATCGGTAGCTTTACAGGTTGCAATCAATTGTCTTATCTTTGTCTAGAGAAATCATGCTTTTTGTGGGTTTTTTCACTTCTGGCTATGGGAGGTTATTCTGATGGGAGACTGTAATTAGAACCGCAGTGAACCATTTGAGATCTGAAAGGTTGAAAACATTATCCTTCTGGGAAGCTTCACTTTGAGAGCTTTTTGGCTGGTGGCCAAGCCTAAGCTTCTTTGAGTTCAACTGGGTGATTTCACATCAAAAGTTTTACAAAAAGGAACTACCAGCCTAAAATCTGGAGAGTCAAAAGGGTGGGACAGATGACTCAACAAATAGTTCAGAAGGCTGGTTTAAAAAGTTATCTCAAGAATCTTTCCTAGCCTCATAAGGTCAACATTAGTTTGAGAAACAATACATGACATGTATCACTTCTGTATTGTTTAGTATCTCTAACATAATGGCATGACCAAACGCAGGTCAGGCTCTGGCATTAGATGTAATCCAAACATAGGGAGGCACAGTCACTTCATAAGAACATCACACATCAAGGTTTAAAAAGCAGGAACAGATGCAGCAGCCATGATGACAAAGTTCATTCAAAAGTGTACGGCAGAAGTCTCACTGTGATACATCGAGGACAATAGCACAGAAAACAACGCACCGAATAAAGGTCTGAGATACGGCCTCTCGTTCCAGTCCTGCCATTGACTTTTCATGCAGCTTTCAGCACCCCCAAGTATCTACCTCCACACACAGGTTTAGATTTAATCTAAACTAAAAATCCCTTCTTCATCTGAATCGGTGCCCGTCCAAATCCAGGATAGCAAATTTGTCTTCTGGGGAGGGGGGCTAGCAAAAGGCAAATCCTATTGCTGGATTGCCTGTTCCACTGATTTAGCCCTCCTTTTGCCTTCAGACAGACAGCAGAACACCAAGCAATGATTCATCTAATTTAGCCTTATTTTGTATGATGTCATAAAACGGGAACACAGCTGGGTAGATTTAGAGGTGTGAATTCAGAAAGACATTTTTCCCCACACAGGGTACACATTTTTCCACAGATTATGACTTCTGAGTATTAGTGGACATGACACTGTGTATACTTCCACCCTACCTTCAGCAAAGACAGAGTCTCCTCGCAGACCTGGAAAAAATTACTCTATAGAAGCAGGATTCTTTTTTGAGCTAGTTTTCTAAATCAAGGGTTTGTCTATCACAGGAGGTCTGATAAATTAAAATTTGTGTCATGGTGTTTTGACACCTTACCACTGGATAAGAACCAGATCATACCAATACTTCTGTGCACACTACATAATCTTATTTATATTCTTCCTTTTTAACGACACTTTATTTTATTACAAGCCACTACAAGAAAAAAATATCATTAGTGTAAGAATCGGCTTCATGCTAAAAGAGAACAAAAATAAAAGGGGGAGACGCATCCAAAGATCTGTAAAAGAAAATAAAACCACTGTATAAATCACTACAAAACCAGGTACCTTTATTCTACTCTGGAAGAAAGCTGCACTTCGTAAAAATCTGACACTGTCACCTAGAGTCTACAAAAGGGAGATAAAAAAAGAATTTGTATGCTAAATTTGCCCTTTATTTAGAGTCTGAAAATTGTAACATCATAAATTTGGAATAAATCAGTCAACTTTAGTCCCTTAGACTACAGGCATTCTGTATTACAGACTGTACATTAGATATTAAGAATTTGGATGCTAAATTTGTCCTTCATTTACAGCCTGAAGATTATAACTTCATAAATTTGGAATGAAACAGACAACTTTGGTCCCTTACACTACAGGCATTCTGTATTATAGATTGTACGTTAGGTACTAAAGGTTAATATTAACATGTATTCCTCTAGGAGTAGGCTTTTTGTGCGGTCTTCATTATTTTGCACAGTTAGACAAGGAGCTTGGAAAAGGCAGCATGACTGGCTTTTTCACTGATATTTCTACTTCTAGCCAGAGCAACAACAGGCAAGGGAAAAAATAAAGTAGCCTGACCCTCAGGTACTGAGCACTTGAATTGGAAAAATATTTTTAGCAAGTGCTCTGAAAAGTGCAGTGCAGTAAGAATACAGAGGAGGAAAAAGATGAATCCAAAACTTGTTCCAAATATGACTGAAAGCAATGGCAAATTTCTGGGGAGGAAAATTCAACCCTTTGCATAACTAAGTGATTTCAATTTTTGATGTGGTTTTGATGTGTTTGATGCATTTTTTTCTTCTTCTGTCTCTCTCTGGGTTTTTTTTAGTGGGGTTTTTTTTGGTGTGTAGGTTGTTTTTGGGGGGGGGAAAGGGGGGGAGCGGTGTGTGGA
Source organism: Fulmarus glacialis (assembly GCF_000690835.1). Lineage (NCBI taxonomy): Eukaryota > Metazoa > Chordata > Aves > Procellariiformes > Procellariidae > Fulmarus > Fulmarus glacialis. The sequence goes on along the minus strand of NW_009192267.1, from coordinate 104,093 downwards.
GTGGGAGTCTTTTTCTAAAAAACCTGAAGGAATAAAAACTTAAATATTGGAAACAGAAGGGGATCCAATACCTGGACTTTTCATTTCAGTCACTAACCCACAGAAGCCACTATTTACTCTCAGTTGCTTCTACAGCTTCCTTAATTTCCAATGAATTAAAGATGCATTACCTTATTGAGAATGTGGTCATAAAAATATATGTGTGTGCAGTCTTATAATTGAAAAACTACTTTGGCTAGCAAATCCCGTACCTTACTAAGACTGCTTCTTGTAAGAATATAACCTCTGCTTGCACGGCTGGAGGTCAACAACAGGCTAACAAGAAGCATCTTGGCATCATGTCATCTGATACAACTGGACGCATTCAAGCCGTACTGTTAAAACATACATTTTTAAAAAATGATGTAACATCTTCAGGCAGAGGTACGCGTGACACGAGGGCCTGCTCTATGAGCTCCTGCGTTCAAAACTCCTGCAGTGAGGATGGACTCAAACCCAAGCCTCATGCCTTGGAGATAACAGGTCCCTCACCTACTGGGTAAATAGCATAAAATTCTCCTCTTCATTTCTTGTGTAGAGAAATACACATACCTGAGCCAAAACTAATAAATGTGACCTGAATTTGCAAGTAGTTTCTTTGTGATCCGTTTTGAATTTTTCAGAAAATATTTTGTATAACCACAAAAACCTCTACCCAGCTGTACCTGCCACGTAAATATCAGCCTGCACTGGTCACAGGCACCGCTAACACCTCTGCACACGCAGCTGGGTCTGTTTCCAGGCCAAGGGAGCCTGAACAAGAGAGTCTGTGCTTCAAACCTTCGAGGTGTTGAGGAATAATTGGAAGTCATATCCAGCTGCCTTAATTAAAAACACATCCATTGTGCTCATTGCAAGCTACAGAGGGAAACAAGAAAGATGATAAACCACCCACGTTGTGGCACTTGGAGAACAAAGCCTAAGGAACAGCAGAGTACAGCTGGCACACAGTGCAATAAGAGCTTCTCCTCTACTGCTGCCATGTAGGATGGTTCTCACACCCTGTGCTACTCTCTGCGTAGACTTAGTAGCAGTTTCTCACAAGTAGTTGTGCCTGTGATGTACAGTTTTGCAGAAGATAAAAGGAAGGCAGCCCAAAAAGCAATGTCTGCTGCATAGGAGGAGATGATCTTGGAAGTAGTCCTAACGTAACTGAACTGCTACAATTCCCACTCCATGGAATATGACACTGCAGCATATAAAACTAGCACTCTAAAGAAATTCCACAGTGCTTCTAAATGTTAAAAATGAGAAGACACACGCGGCTTGTGCAAGCAGATGAGGTAACCATACTGCGCAGGGCAGATCCATGCTTGCAGCTTCACACCCGCTGAGGCTGCAGCCACAGTTTTTCTCAAGTGACAAATAGCATTGGATGTCAAGACTGGGAGACTATAAGTTTTAGACAGAAGAAAGAAAATCGGACCTCTTTAAAAGATGCATGAATTTGGGCAAGCAAAGAAATGGATGCATCTTAAGTAAACTGTCATTTCCGGAAATACTCATCTCTTCATGAAAGCTTTCCTTGGCAGGAATCTGCCTTTCTCACTTGAAACTCAAGTAAAGCAAATGCATTGTTTACAGATTCAAACATGCAAAACTCTTTTGCCTCATCACTTAGAAGCTGGGTTTCTCCTGACACCCCAATTTGAAGTTTGAGGGGGGAAAAGCATGAACCACAGGACTAAATGCAATGTATGAAAAACTGTAGAACAGACCCCAGAGCTAATGGGATGCATCTTTGTAGTACCTATGGATTTTTTTGAGCAAAAGGGATGGAAAGAGATAGGTAATGCTAAACCTCCCACTCAGTAAGTGAGGAAGTATGGAAAGATGATGAGAGATGTAGCTCACATTTTGTGAGCTGATTTTCTAGAGGTCAGAGAGAAATTAATTAGGCCTACAAGGGAAAAACATCCATACAGTAATTCATGAAAACACTATATTTAGACAAGTTGCCCAAATAGTACAATAGTATTTGCAGGGTTTTCAGATACACAAGTGTATAAACTCTTCTTGGTGCTCTTGAAAATCTTGCCTAAAATGAGGCCGAAGGGACCGTGCTGAAATCAAAACACTATTGCACTAGACAATGCTGGGGGGGCGGGGGGAGAAGGGGGCCAGAATTAACTGTGTGGAAAAGCTTATAACAGAAAATAGAAAATGCGATAGAAATATTAAAAGATACAAAAGATAGCCAGTTGATCAGCTTAAGTAATCCGGAAGAGAATTCAAGACAAACAATCCCCTGCCCAAATCACTAAAAGCTAGATGCACTAATCCTACATTTTCAACTACCAATCTGGCGATGTGAGTTCACTCCTCAAATAAAAAAAACTTCTTGAAGATCAGATGTTAAAAAGCACAAAGTAACATACATTCACATTGCCTTACAAACTGTTTTCGCCCAAATGTTTCATTTTTCTACTATGACAGCAGATAAGTGGTGAAATGCTCACTGAATTTGTAAACCAGGTGACTATAATGTGGCATAAACATGTTCATTATGCAAATCTGATTGCTTAAATCTTCAGATGTAGCTCATTTATTTGTATGGGAGAGAAGATACTCAGTTCTTTTCCATTCCTTGGCTAAATCACTAACAGATCTTTCTAGATAATTGTTCATATTCCACCAAAAGCTATTCACATTCCAGTAAAAGAAAGCACCCTACCCTGCAAAACAGTTCTGATAAGAAGAGAAAAAGTTACCTGGGGTTTGAGCTTGAATTTCGCTTCCTAATTCAGTGGGATGGGTTGCAATGATAAGAAAAATACAAATGCCTCATCTTTGAAATATTCAGAGACCTTTTAATTTAATTCTTTGAATACCATTGATGTTGTGTAGAAAGAAACTCAGTTGCTCTTCGAAATTGGAGGATAGATACTAAATAATTGCAGGTCGTAAGAATGAGAAAACAGGAGGACTGAGAAGGATTAGCTTAGAAAATACCTCCTTAGCAGCAAAAAGAAGGTGGATGCTTAGTCTATCACAACAATATTCCACAACAAGACTATTTATCTTCTTGTATTTGTGGAGGAACTGGCTTCCCTTCTCTAAAATGAACATCTTTTTCTTTTCCTCCAAAATCATAAGGTCCCTATTGAAGCCACTAATGCCGTTTCCATGTGAATCTGCAAAAGGCAATGGGTATCCTGAGTGAAACTTGGGATGTTTCCGTAAAAATTTTCAACATATGGCCGCATACACAAGGCCTCTCTTCTCTAGTGTTTCTCTCTTTCAAGGCAACGGGATCCTGTTCTTGGTGTTCTGCTGTGTAGTGGAAATGGAAGTATTTGTGACGCATCTCCTATAGGCCATAAATATATTGTTGTTCTTCCCTCTGTGCTATGCGTAGGTGCTGACTCTGTGAAATCATTGTAGCTGGCTGTGAATGAAGCATGAAATGAAAAACCCTTGTCCATTCCACAGAGAGAATACAGACAGTACAATATCATTTATTACACTGTGATAAAGACTATGTGCTATACAAAACAAAGCAGCCACTAGTACTTAGAAATTCTCTCCCACTTTCCATTTTTACTCACTACATTATCCCCTTCTTCCTTAACTAGTTCAAAGAATCAGTTAAGAAAGATAGATCCACTTCCAGCAACCAACTCTCTCCCCGTAAATACAATGGGGCCTGCTTCACGTAAATCCATTTTAACTGACTCATTTAATATTAGAATGAAAGTGCAGAAATAAATTCCATCAGAAAAATGCTGGTATATAACATTTAGAGCATCACATAAACAGTACCTTTGTTTAAAACATGTTAAAGTGTTATTTGAAGATTTCCTTCAGTTATTCTTTTCCTATGTGATCTGCTAAGATGATGTTTCATCTCAGCTGTGTGGGAAAAGTGGAACTTTCGACAGGTCTTTCAGATTGCTACAGACA
>NW_009192267.1:99581-100127 GCF_000690835.1 Fulmarus glacialis | reverse complement strand
GTTCTCAAAGGGTGAAAAAGGCCCTGCTTCTCACTGAATACAAAAGGAATCTAAGACACATCTGAAAACCAAATGGTAAAATGTTCAGAGGTTCATAAGAAACATTATACACTAACAAACTTCTGCAGGGTTTGCAAATGTTTCTCAGGAGCTCAGGCTATGTCATATCATTAAAGACAAGCCAGGGACCAACCATTGGCTTTAAGCCAAATGGCATGAGCAGGCTCACACCTCCGCTCCTCACCGCCAGCCTGCCCTACAGCAGATTTGTCTTGGAGAGAGCTAAAGGAACAAGTCCAGCCTTTGGTTTGCTCCCGGGCCTGTAAACATACCGCCAGGGAGTAAAGCTTCAGCAGAGACTGGAAACCTGACTTTCCCAAGGTCCAAGACTCCAGGTCCTCTTTGAAAATGCTGCTATAAACTTAAGCTTGTTTAACAAGCAAGAAAATATGCTGCATCCATTGCTGAAGAATAAGCAGCTTTTTGTATAAGCTCTAAAAGTTTACAATGTATATTAGATGTTAATATACAATGTATATTAGAGTG
>NW_009192267.1:90155-99553 GCF_000690835.1 Fulmarus glacialis | reverse complement strand
AGAGCGGCACCAATAATCATAGGCAAACTGAAATGAAAAAGGTACTTGTGCTGACAGTTGTGCTGCAGTTTGTGGAGACACACTTGTTCCGATGTACAGCTCAAGTAGGCAGCTTGGTGTGTCGGAGTGGAGCCTCTGGACAGTTTTGATCAGAGAGAAACTCGAATTAAAAAGTAAAGCTTTAATAGCCCAGGTGGGGCTTTTAATAGCCCAGGGCTTTTCCTCCTCTACATCACATGTATGCAACTGTCTGACATACGCAGAGCTCTTTAAATCCTATCTCAGCATTTATGGCTTCTTAAACATAACATGGCATTGCAACAACCTTTCCTTTTGTTATACCACTATTCCTGAAAATGTCCTTGCCAGGAATTAGAAATGAGAGTACATCAGCACTAATATTAAAAGCACAAGCACAGAAGGGACTGCAAGAATGTGAGTATGAAGGGGAATCCAGTGATGGCAGCAGTGGTGAAAGATGGGATTATTCTTTCTGTCACCTAAGACGGATTGTGCCTGGCCTGCGCACTCTCATGCAGAAGGTCTTCCACTGAAATCGGAGGTTCTGGAGAAGCATTATCAAATCAGCAAACACTGAATTATACAGGAAGAACACTAAACAGAGATGGAAATGATGCCTTAAAAAAAAAAAAAAAAAAGAAATTAAAAGTTAAAAAAAGAATTTTTTTAAACCTCAATTTTCTTACCAGAAATCTGAAGGCTTCTGAAGGTTGGGATTTGGGAGATTATTTTTGGTATTGTTTTGTTGTGAGATCTGGTCTGCATTCCATCTTCCTTTCCTTTTTGAGGTGGCAAAAGCTAAAAATATGAAAACCCCAAAAGCCAGAGGAACCCTGCAGATTTAAATTTAGGGTAAAAGATCTGATATGCCATCACAATGTATCTAAATACATCCACTTCAAAAGATGCATCTCTGCTCTTACTCCAGTTTCCCTCTGAATATGCTCTTTCTTGTCAGCTTGTTGCATCAGGGACAGAACAGCAGTAACTAGATGTGTACTTAGCAGAGAAATATGAGAACAGGATGTCAGGCTATATTAAAATCCAGGTTGTAAAACAGGGCAGCATTAATTTTTTTGTGATGAAATAATCATATCTGGAGTTTTGTTTTGTGTTAGATGGTGTCTTTTCAGTGTTATTGCCCAGAAGTGAAAAGACTGAGATTGACAGTGCAATGGTTCTGTGAAGTGATGCTGTTCCTGGACTATGTATGCCACAAAATTATTAAAAAAGGAAGGGAAGCATGGCTTTTTCTATCCACCAGAAAACTCACTAAAACTTCCTTTTTCACATTCTTTTTCTATTTTATTTATAGATTATAACTACTCTGGAAACACTTTGATTGGGTGCATGTACAATTAAGTCAGAGGTGTGACTGCAGTGAGTGCAGTTAAAGCAATGAGAGCAATACGGCCGTGTCACTAGATTGCCAACACTTGATCATTCAGTTCACCCGGGGTCTGAGAAGAATCCCATATCCTGCACCGAACTCCGTGCCGCAGGGGTATATCATTCATTGCACACAGGCTACCCACATTCAGGTATTCTAGGGTCTAACTGATTTAAGCTTCAGCATTTTATTCAGCAGAAGCATCTTAATTTATCAGACAGGTGGCCTCAGGACATCTTCTGAAAGCAAAGAGGGAGGCTACATTGGGCTGCGTTCTGCACGCAGCTGTTCAGAAGACAGTCCCTGCCCTAAAAGCTCACAATCCAAATATCAAACAGAGGCAAAGAGACTAAAACAGGATGGTGCATGGGTCAGAAGGAAAAGTAGCAGCAGGAAGACCACTCAGGAATACCACTGCTAGAGACACCACTGCTTCTCAGTTCTTCCTTTCTGCCATTCTTCACCTATTTAAGCTTACGAAATGTTAACAGGAAGAATGGCTTCCTCTTAAGTCTCAGCCTGTACAGGGGGTCTCAGGAATTCATTAGGTCCTTTAGAAGTTGCCATATTGCACACGTGTTTATGTGTTTACATGAACATATACATGCTTCTGTGTTTATCTGCATCCCAATCTTCACTCCAGCCCCTTCTGACAGGTGTTTTTTCCCATTAACTGGGATCTATAGATTCTACACAGGAAATCAAGCATCAGGAACATGTATACTCAAAACTGCCTTGTCTCCCCAACCTGCTAATATTTTGAATACTTTATATTCAAAGTAAGATCCTGATCCTGCCATCCTCAGACAAGCAAAAATCTCCAGGGAGCACCTGTGATACACGCCCCTCGGTCTTCATTTATTATTAACTTCTCAGCAGAATAGCTGGAATTTAGGCTGACAATAACAAGCCAAACTCCCTCTTTTATCCCAGAATTTACTATCTTATTTTTCAAAATGCTTGCTATTATTAGAATATGCAGCACTGCATCCACGCAGAAATGATAGAGAATAGTGCTTTGTCTGGTTAGAATTCTTCACAGCCCGCATTCGGTGATAAAAATTAAGCTAACTCATATACATAAATGAGTTTTTTTTTTAAAAAAAAAGTCTACTGCATCCTTGGCATTTTAATTCCCTGGAGAATTCCCTGGGAGGTTATGGTTTTTCATCCAAGTAACTACTATATCTCTATGATAAAACAAAGATCGCATGATATTTTAAAAATAGAATTAAAATACATATAATGGGCAGAGGATCATGAGTGAGTCTACGCTCGGTTGTTAGAAGAAATTTATTATCTAGGCACAAGTGAATGGAACAAAACCAAGGACTTAATGGTCAGATTTAGAAATGTTATTATTGCTGTCACTGAAGGCATGATTAACTTTAGAATATTTGCGTAACTAAGTTGAAAAAATTTTAAACCTACGAAAAAAATTAGTATCTAATTTTATTTTTATCCCTGCTCTCCAATTACTATTTGTGTGCTTATACAGACACAAGGCCCCTAGAGATTTTACCAGGATATATGGTGATTATTTGATAACCCAGCTTCATGGTATTTAATTCCCAGAAGAGAAAATGATTCTCCAGCAACGATAATATAACGAGAAACTTTTAATATGTTTTCCATCTGCACAAATCATCACCTTGTTTTTTGTTCATTATGTAAGAATCACAATGAACACACTTCCAGGATGGATGGCAAAAAAAAAACCAACAACAGTGCCATGTAAGAATCTGCCTATTTTTCTCCTTCACATCTGTATCTTTTTAAGGTGAATTTATATAGTAATGGAAAACAGATTTGTGGACCCTGAAAGGGAAAGTTTAAAAGGCAAAGAATAAATCAATGCTGAACAGAGAGGTAATTAAGACTTGTTATGTGCACTTCAGCGGGTTTCAATACCTAGAGCGGGGACTTGGCATCATAGCTCAAGACTTGGAGAACCACAGCCCACTCCAGTACAAACCTTCTGCACCATGTTGGGCAAGGAGAAAAGATTCTCCATTTCTTAGCAGTAAAAAGCAGACAGTAGTACTTCCAACCATTATTGGGGGGACAGGGAGGGAAGAGTGTTTACACCTCTAAATTGTTCAATTCTGTGGCAATAGAGAAAGCATAAAACAGGCAGGTGAATCAGAGTACTCAGGGTGACCAGATCTTCCAAGGGAACGTAGACGGCATGTAGTTCCACTGACCTTAGTAGAAATACATGAGCCAAGGGAGGATTAATATAGACCATGAACCTTTAGAAAGTTTCTTATCACTTCTTCAAGAACAGCCCTCTTTTCATCCCAGCAGGTTTGCTGGTCCTGCATTTCACATAAATAAGGACCTCTGGCAATGATTTTATGCTTGTTAGGTTCTATAGCCTGTATACAGATATCAAGCACTATTTTACTCAACTTGGAAGCAACTTCAAACGCCCGTTGTCAGCAAAAGTTGAGACCAAAAAAAACCCTTTAAAATAAATCAAAATAAGAAAATAGATAGGGAGCTCCGTTCAAGATGACCCTACTGTTACTTCTATTAATACTTCTTACCAAAATTAAGAAAATCAGCAAAGGGAAACCTCATCTATAGCTAGTGTGTATGTACGAGAGCTTAATAGTGCGAGATGTCAATGGCTTACAGAACTTCTATTTTCACTGCCACTTGCAGCATCTAACTCCATGATCAAATCCTCCAAGACATTGCTTTTCCATCCCTATCAACATGCATCTGAAACTGTTAAAAAGGGTGAGCAATTATGCTAGTGTTGATGCAAAACAAATCCATTTTCATAAAGCCACCTCCTATCCCAGTTAGAATTAGAAAATTCAGAGAGATGTAGACAGTGCTATTTATAAATTTGGAAATCTTTTCCATGCAAATTTGTAACAGGTACTGAATCATATTCAAACCATAATTTTGTTGAAAATTACAATAATTATGATTCTTGGAACACATCGATGGAAAAAACCACAGAAAATCATCACCTGTTGTTGCTAGGTGCAAATTTCAAATGCTAGACTTCATTTTCAAAATGGAAAAACCAAGGTGCTTTCCCTCCTCTTTGCTTTTTTACTGGTTGGAAACCTTGATTATATTTCTCCTTTTTCACATTGCCCTGGAGAGAAACTCGGACCAAACATCTGAATTGAGTTGGTACTTCGAGGTCTTTGGAAAAGCCTTGTCAGAGGAAGGAAACAAAATGAATCTTCATCTAGTCTAAGATGGTGAAATGAGTCAGGGGAAGGATCTTTATGTGCTGTCTCCTTTATTTTCTAGAAAAATATTAGGCAGGAAACACCTCACTTAGGACAATAAACTGCACGTTTTGAGAAGTTGCTACAGAAGATAGCTACAGATCAATAATGAACAAGAACAGCTTTGTCTCCTTGTGTCACTGCATCTGTCCTGAGACGGAAAGCAGTGTCACTAAAAGCTTTAGTTCAAACATAGAACACCTTTACCATTTCTAACACAGATCTGTGCATACTGAAGAAGTTACATGCCTTAAACAGAAGCAATATGATCATGGTAAAAATAGGTGAAAACACTGCTAGGTTGTGGGTGAGAAAGGAATGGGAAAAAGTAGAACATCCTCATGCAATCCAGCAGACATCAAACACACAGCCCTACATACTGATTTTTGCACTCTAATCTGGGACATGTTGGTGATCTGAACCTGCTTCCTCTAGACCCATTCATTTTATACATCATAACTGCTAATCATTAAAAAGTCAGCCATTCCAAGCTGCCAGCTCGCTGTCTCAGTTTGGGAGGACGTATACGTGCACAGCTCAGTTTTGAAAGTTACTTGCTATTTAATATCCGAGGTAAAGCCTCTGCCATAAAATGAATACTACATATATAGATGCACTTACATATCTTTGTATTTTCTTCTCTTTTTGCCTATTAAGAACATACTTCCATAGCTAGCACTGGCTGCAATAAGTTGCTTCTAGAAGCACTAGAAGAGTTTATTTATATGTAATTCTACATTCTTGGACCCAAAATATCTCTGGAAGAGATAAACAGCTCTATCCTGTAAAAATTCCTGCAATCCTATAACTAAAGTACAGCAAATAACACAGAATTACTGGGAGAAACATATCCTTGTTGCCAGACAAAGAGTTAAAAGTCTGTATTTGGGCTGCTCCATATGCATTGCATGCCCTCTCTGAATAGGATTATGCTCAAATTCCCCATACTGATAATTATTATATGTAAATACCCAAAGTCGATTTGCCAACTGCATGGTTGTATTTGACATCTGCATATTTCTTCCATACACCATAACTCTGCATGCAGACAGCTGCCTGCTTGTATAAATCTGCCATTTGACTTTATGATTCTCATGAGTTGTAGTGTAAGCAGGTCAGGTTTTGTGTAAAAATTTTGGAATTAATGAGACCCAACAGTGCAGGTATTTCTGGATGAACAGGTAGAGGCTGGGGCTGCCTGAAGGAGGCGGGTATATTGTTTGTTCACAGAGATGATTAGCAGTAAAACCCTAATGGTTAAGACAGGGCAAGCCCAGCACTATTGCAATTAGAGCTGAATGCTTTAAAACATAAGCCTTTTTTTTAAAAGGATAGATGTATTTAAATTCATCTCCAACACTTCACTTGTCAAAGCTCTCAGTGTGCCCGAGAGGCCGCAGCTGTTTTGCAGTTATTAAGAAATGGAACGGTAGGCCACAGGTTAGGGGCATGCAACTGGCACACCTTTTCCAAAAGCAAAACCATGAACATTATAAATCCATTAAACATGAAAACTTTGAACTGTTTCAGAAGTGAAAGTCAGTAACTACTTCGTTTTGTCTTGAAAAATGTAACCTATCTTTTCAATTTTTCAAGAAAAATATTTTAACAAAATGCATTCAATATTTCTGATTTTTTTTCCTTAGATTTTGCTAAGAAATAACGTCACACAAAGTTTTGGCAAGAAGTTTTCACTTAGCTCTAGAGTGAGATGCTTACTTTATTACAGATCTTTCAATAAATGCAATAAAATTTCACATGCCTTAAAAAAATCTGCTCTAAATTTTGGATACATGGGGAAAAGAAAGAAAAGGGGTCCCGACACAGAATGCTTCTCAGCTTGTGTTGAAGCAGTTATTGCAAGGATTGCATAGAGAAAAACTGGATTACTCAGAGATGCTGAACAACAGGATTATGGTAGAAAATAAAATGAATCAAGGACTCTTACTGATCAAACTATTCATTGAAATGGAAGGCATTAGAAGATTACTTTCAGTTTCTGAAAATTACTGACTATAAACAAATATCTTAAAACAGTGATCTCAGAAGCCATCACAAAGGTGTCTACATTTTTTTACGCATCAAGGCAAGAGAGAGAGAGAGAAGTAAATAAATTTTAAAAAAGGATTAAAAAGGGGGTGAAATATTACACCCTAGTCCTTGAAGAAATTTCAACCCACGGGATACTCTTGCTGCCATGAATAAAGGAGGCGACAAGGTCTAAGACAAGGTTTCAAAACCAGGAGGAAGAAAAAATGGAAAAGAAAAGATTTATAAGTTTCATCCCAATAGCGAGTAGGATTCTGTTTGCCAAGGTTAGCTGACACAAGCACAAAAATGTAATAGCTATAAATTTGTCTCCAGCAAGATCTATTGTCACTTTGAGATGATGGAACCTGTTTTATCATCTGACTTTTAAAATATATACACAGAGCAAGACATGCTATTAACCTATAAAATAATACTGGTTTTGAAATTTTAAGAGGATACACGTACCCGGTATGTATTACTTAAAGTAGAAATAAAATGAGTATGTGGTTAACTGTTTCCCCAAAGAAACGTCACTTTCTAGAAAGCATGCATGAAAGACTTCAGGCCATCTTATGCATGCAAATATCCCACATAAATCAGCATTAAAAAAAAAAAAGACAAATGCCTTCACAAAACACTATAGTTCTACTAAAAGCACAACACTGAAACCGCTATATGAACAGGACCTTCCTACTGAAATCTCTTTTCTTAGGGCAAAATATTGGATAAAAAAGGATGGTAGACAAACTTACATCAATTTAAATAATCATCAGAATTTCTTTAGCTAAATAAATGCAAGAAAGCAGTGGCTTTAAAAAGCCGAAAGCTTCTTGCAGAGGTTTGTTCAAGCTGCATTAGTTGACCGCTTTGAGTGTTGCAGTCATTAATGAAGCCTAAACGATATTACCTGTTTCCAAATTCACCAGGGCAAGCAGAAGGAATAATCACAGCTCCTTTTCCATCACTATGTAGCATGGGGTAGTGCACACACTCCCACACAGTGTAAAGCAAGTCAGACCCCCATAGCGACACAAGTATATTTCCCACTTAGACCAATTCTGCTCTATCCGTCCCTGCTGATCATTCTTTTCCTTTTTCTCCTAGTAATATGGGGGGGGGGGGGGGCAGGGAAGAAGTCCAAGACTGAGAGAAGCAGTGATATATTGTCACTTGAAGTAGCGCCTAGTTCTGGGCTACAAATGCTTACGAGATCTGCACAACTGAATCTAGTCAGCAGATTTCTAGCAAATATCCTACAATATATTAAAATTAAAAAGGTAAAGATTTTTCTATTAGAAGTTGGACAGAAGAATTCTCTAGAGCCCAATGTGTTTTAGGAATTCTCAGGTCATCCTGCAGAAATCAGGACCTCTGTGCATGGCCACGTCTATTTGTTTGACATTTTTAAAGCTCTTAAGATGACACTGTTTTTTTTCTGGTTCTGAAAGCAGTCCCTGCAGGAATATTTTTTTAATGTACAGTGCTGAAAAAAACCCTGAATGTGAGGAGTTAGTCTTATTTATCGTAGCCTACCATAAGATTTAGAGTGGAGAGCAAGATAATTCCATCATAAGGTTTGAAAAAACTGAATTTGAAAGAAACAGACTCACAGCTAACGACGGTGATATCCTAGATAAGCGATGAACTTGAATATTGCTCCAAGCATTTAAAAACTGAGCTTGTTCACAGCAAACTATCATCCTAAAATCATGTTGGAAAAGCAACCATGTTAACAACTTCTCTAGTGTTGAAAAAGCAGATTAACCTCAACTTCTGAATTCACACACTGTGAGACAGAGCTAAAATGGTTATCATTGCAAGCAGTGACATTAACAATCAAGCTAGGAAAAAAATGATAGCAGGTATTTCTTTGAAACATTCCTAACCAAATAGTCTTTTAAATAGAAATGTAACTGTTGTTTTTTATAACCGTGTTGGTTATAAATGCAAGCTCCTACAGACCTGAATGGCACTCTGGGATTTCTACTATGAAAATCTCAGTATAGTGGGTATCTAAAACAATGGTACAAGTTTCATTAATGCATTTTCCTAACCTCAAAGAAACCCCCATAGCTTTTGCTGTAATCACTATTATTTTCTGCACAAGCAACGATTTCACAATCACCTAAAGCAGCACTGAATAGTTAGACATTTGATGTGCTTTACTTTTTACTTTGAGGTCTGGTATGCAGCCTTGGAGCAACAATACTGAAAAATAATAGTGTATGTCACAGCCAGCCCTTTGAAATAAACAGTCTTTTGAATGATATTTTATCTGCCACATAGGATGCTTCCCAATGGCACTGGGTGTTCAGACACAGGAAAAATATGGGACTCAACTGCTTTTCCCTCTTTTCTTTCTTTAAGAGTTTGCACGCCAATTGTAAAAAGAGTCGAAAGCAAAGTTCTTCCTTAAGCATAAACAACATAAAAATACACTCACATATGAAAGGAGAAATAGGGCTGTTTTGAAACCCCTTTGCAGTGAAGGGTTTCTTCCAGTAATCGCACAAGCTTTAAAGCAAATCACTTCTAAGCATAAAGTCTGTGAAGATCTGAAACACGTTCCAGTGCTACAAGCGCTGGAGGTTATAAGAATACACTAGCTGGAAGAAGATCCATGAGCATCTAAAAATCTGCGTGCATGTTAGAGGAGCTATTGACAAAGCTCTGAGGCACAAGACGCACAGGCGCTGAGCACC
>NW_009192267.1:88512-90122 GCF_000690835.1 Fulmarus glacialis | reverse complement strand
ATTCCTGAAAATAAGACCCTGAAAAAGTCAAATCTCTAGATCAAATCAGCAATAATATGCAAAGTGCCATCAAGACAGCAGGCAGTAAAGCAGATTTCCTCTCTCCACAGGAGCTGTGCTAACACTTGCCAGTTTAAGTAACTCCAAGAGACACTTTCTGCGAGGGAGGAGGCAGCTGCAGAACCCGGGTGAGCCCTCAGAGGGACAGGATGCGTGTCTGCGGCTGCTGATTCACGCTTGGCAAATCAACAGAGGACCTTGGCTGGCACCTGTTGCCTTCCCCAAATGCTCTTACTGCCACTTGCCTTTACGGGACTTTGCACGCCATTCCCCACAATCCTCTGAAATATTACCTGTAAAGCTGTCTTTAAAGGGTAGTTGTGCAAGAACTGTAATAATTTCCTCCTTTGTTTGTTCAAAAGCATTGCACAGGCGAGTCGCATTACAGCCACAAAGAAGTACACCTCTGGATCAGAATGATTCATTCTACAAATTATCCCTTGTATAAACACCAGCGAAGTAAAGGAAGCAAAAATATATCCCAGTTGGAGACTTTGAGCCAAAATGTATGCTGAGCCCTTTAGTTGATGCAAATTAAACAAACACTTGCAGGTGTCACTACCCAAATCCATCCCGGGTACAAACACTATTGACTTCAGCGTGCGAGCTGGTGAAAAGTGCTGTACCCATTGGCATGTGAATTGTGAAGAGAAGAGGCATGACAGGAGTTGGTTTCCTGCTATATTTCTCCTAATATATGTGTCTCAGGACAAATCTTTATATGCCATTGAATCTACGCTCTCTTCTTCAGCTGCAAACAATTTTCTATGGATTGCTCTCCACAGGATCTGTACTGAGAACTTCACATTAGTCACCCATGAGCCATGGCAAACTAACAGTACTTTCAGGAAGCCACCAGTTCTAAAAATCAGACAATTGCACTGGATGCCTTCAATCCCGTAAGAGCTCCCTCCTCTCCACCTCCTTCTCTCTGCATTCAATTTTATGTATAGACTATAATGACTTACTGGAGACACATGCTGGAGGCACAGTTGAGCAGTCATGCACATAAAATAGAATACAGCAACAGAGAACCTACAAGAGGTGTGAGCAGAGGTCAGGGATATTCAGACAAGAATAGAAAGACCGTCCCAAGGGGCAGCTTCCCTGAAAATGGCATTGTTTTGTTACTAATATGCCTACTAAATACACTAACACAGAAATACAGAAGTAAATAAGAATCAAGTAGGAATAAGAAACAGTAAGGGAGGTGATTTTCTATCCTGTTGGGACCACACTAGCTCATTTCATCAGCCAGCCCCTCAAGAGCAGTACTTTACTTTGCATGAGCTCAGAAAAATATCTTTATACTATATTGCCGAGACAGGTCCACAGCCTGTTTTACTGAGGGAGTAGATGTAAAAAGCAGCTGAATTTTCAGAGCAGCTTTAATGTAGCCAATTTTACACAGAATTAGGTATCTCATTAGTAAAGGAAATGGCATGCATACCCAAATAGAGAGACAGACCATGACTTTGAATTAAATCCTGATTAACAGGGAGCATGAATTTGAGCTAACACAAAGTTTGCTCAGGAAGCTGCCAACAATC